>NW_024609879.1:91649725-91866527 GCF_016920785.2 Ixodes scapularis | reverse complement strand
GGAAAAATGACGTACATATGATTTCAACACCAATTCGGTTTCCCCGCTAAATTTAGCGGGGAAAATGACGGTCAGATTATTTAATGTTACGTGACGTACACACAACTTCAGTTACCCGCTAAATTTAGCGGGGGAAAATGACGTCACATGGCTTGGTGTCACGTGACCTACACACAAATTCAGTTTACCCGCTAAATTTAGCGGGAAAATCGACGTACATATGATTTCAATACCAATTCGGTTTCCCCGTTAAATTTAACGGGGAAAATGACGGTCAGATTATTTAATGTTACGTGACGTACACACAACTTCAGTTACCCGCTAAATTTAGCGGGGAAAATGACGTCACATGGCTTGGTGTCACGTGACCTACACACAAATTCAGTTTACCCGCTAAATTCAGCGCGAAAATTGACGCATGACCGGCCCGCGGCTCTTTCTCCGTATGTATGCAGTTAATCGCTTAATTGGACAACATAGTTGGTTATGCGGCTGCCCGAATTTGTTTATTCAGCACTCATTCGTTTGCTCGAATTTAAAAAAAAAATCTTTATATATATTTAAGTAAAGAGAGTCATATTTTTCGTCCACAATGTGCGAAGAGACGAAAGCGATAATAGCTGTGGCACGGTAGCGAAACGCCGGTGGAATGGTGCCTTCACGACGTTCACGTACATGAGGACGGAGGTGCGACGCGGTTAATTTTCATAGCCGTCATAGTTCGCGTCGTGGATGCCACTGACGACTAGTTACCACCTGTGCTCGGTGATAGTGAAGTGGGTAAGCGCGGTAGAAGTTCCTAAAACCATCCCACAAGTTACGCGTAGCAACTGGATACTGCCAAATTGGGATTTCGCATAACGCGAGTAATGTTTGAAAACAAGTCTTTCAAGCAGACGACACGGAAGACTCGTCGCGTTGTTTCTGGCGGGATGCCGGGGCGCCCCTCTCTTCTCCCTCCGCGCTGCGCGGCCGACGGGAAAACCCGACTTCCCTGGCCTCGCGCCAAGAGAGGAGAGAAGGGTCTTTCCACAGCGGCGCGGTGAAAGACTACGAGTTCGAAATCTCAGCAAAGAGTCGCCCGTGATTCTATCACATTAAAAGCTTCTTGGAGTTCCGTTGACTCCTCTAATTACGAATAAGAAACAAGTTCGAAGGAAATCCTTACCTGTCATGCGGGGAGCAGGTTGTGGTGACGTCAGAACGATGCCGAGCTCTGATTGGTTCCCGTTGGAAGGATAGTGGGTAGACCTCAATGCTAGATGCCTTGAGACCGACATCATTGCAACCCCCGTGGAAGAAGCAGACGAACTTGCGCTCCGCATTGAAGTCCATCCGATCAAACGTCATGCTCGCCCAAAACTAGGGTTCGTGACAGCGTCGACTGGCAGCACGCGCTATTCTGGTAGCACACAACAGCTAATCGCTATCAAGGCAGTCAGTTTGTTTCCTCGTATACGGAGCAAATTGTGGCCCTCTAATGTTCTCGCAGCGAAGCAAAGTGTACATAATACTTTTTTTTTTATGTATACTGAGTCCTAATCTTACGTACTTCACTGGAGGTAAATGCTAGAGGTAAGCTTTTTTCTCTCTCTCTCTTTCCCTACGTCCATACTTTTGCGCTGTGTGGAGTTGTAATAGTCGTCTTTATGTAGCACTACATCTATCCTTCATCTTCGGATCACGTGAAGTTACGCTTTAGTTGTTTTCTCCATCGAAGTCCATTCATTACACGTGGGTGGTGGCGTTCCTGTTTGTTGCTCGCGTGCGTCATTCGTGGCCTCATCGATCAGGCCACTTTTCGTGGCGCAATAAGCTTTATCGCCCTTTTATCTTCCTCGAATTTTGATGGTTCAGCGCTCTATACGAATAGAAACCTATAGAGAGGAGGAGATGAGAGGTATGCGATGACGTCAGAGCGCACGCTCCCATATCCTCCTCTCTCTCTCTCTCTCTATCCGTATACTCGGTGTCCACCTCTTCGTGCCCACAGTGCTTCAGCCCAGCCATAGCCTCCTGTGCCCACAGTGCTTCAGCCCAGCCATAGCCTCCTCTATACTCACAAAGCCTGGCAGTTCAACGACGGAGCCATAGAGTGCCCGGTCGCAGATTTGGAGCGCGAGGATCTGGTAGCACGGAGCATCTAAGCGCCATTTCTCGGGGAACCTGGACGTCAGCGCACAGCTTTCGCAGCGGCGAGGACCCGAAACACGCTGGTTCGCTCGGGAGAAATGTGTTTCGGCGTCTTGCCGCAGCGGAGCGCCAGTCACGTGGCTCTCCTCTCATCCGTTGTCTGCCGGTCCACCTTTTCCATTTCGGTGGCTGCTTCTCGTGGCTATCTGCCAGGCTTTGTCAGTATATAGGAGACTATGCCACAGTGCAGCCCAGCACTGCAGCGCGAGCGCGAGGCTTCGTCTTGCGTCTTACTCCCACGCGCTTTCGTGCGAAAAAGACGCCAACCGAAGTCACGTGCTCGCGCAGCAGTGCGGGACCGAAGCACTGGGGAAGTTACTTACAATAACGACAGCCTCATCAACATGAAAGGTAGACGCCGAATACAGTGATCTATCTGGAGAAAGCCTCGATTGCCACTCGTATATATTATCCCTTTCCCTAGCAATCGGGTAAATCTTCGTATAACAGTATATATACCAGAACGCACAAACAAAAATTATACGGTGAAAAACGAAAAAAAAAAAGTGAAGCACGAAGGTTGTACAGCTTATTACACTGATGCTGCTTAGGAGTCTATATATAAACATATATAAACATGCGCTCGAAGACGTCGATGAAACAGGTTTTGCTCGAGCCGGTGTTGCAAGAGGATATCGCTTCACAGTTGAGTCTCATTTGGTGACCGAGGCTCTCGAAACTAGTAGCCAGAGATACTGTCGCCAGAGGCTGTGCAGGATTACGCTACCACCGATTAATCGAAGGAGTGACCGCGAAACGCGCTTCCGATCGCACGTGAAAGGATATCCCTTCATTTCCCGGTCCATGTGAGTGTATACGCACGTTGATTTCTGCTCTGTTTGCGTATTTTATTGCCGCTTAGGTACGAGGCAATTCTTCGACGATGAGAACGTTCCGATCGCTAGTGAAGTTAAAGGGGTCGAGCAACGATATTGGTTCGAAGCGTCTCTTACTTGGCAGAAGCTGCACTCTACTGTGACGGTGCTTATTGCGGAAAAGGCCCACCTGGAGAGCCGAAACTTCGGTTGCGCTTCAAAAGATCCCCAGGTGGTCGAAATTAATCCTCAGTCCGCCGCTGGGGCGTGCCAGATGCCCTTCGTTGGTTTGGCACGTAAAACTCCCAAATGCGATGTTTGACCCATGTACAACTTCAGCCCCCCTCCCCCCCCCCCCCCCCCCCAAAAAAAAAAAAATATATATATATATATAGTTTTTTTCTTGTGTGTGTGTGTGTGTGTGTGTGTGTGTGTGTTTTTTCAATTGCAAAAATAACGAATGTAGTGACAAACTCCGCGTCTAGTGCTAGCTGTCCGGACCACATGCAAATTTTTTTAGAACTAACCAATTATCTTATTTAAAGCTTGTAAGCGATTTTCTGGAAGTTTTATTGGGAAAATAGGGCTCGCGTCTGGGTAGTTTGCCCCAGTCAACCCCATGTATTCGCGGGATTCGTCGGCCATTGTTTTACCATTAAGAACTTTTAAAAATCAAGCTTACAAATTTTGCATAAGATAGCTTTTCGTTCTGAAACCTTGGCACCTGGTTCGCTGAGCGTTCGACGATGCGTAAATTATTTGTGCAAATAAAAAAAAAACTTTTATATTTTTTTAACCATTACGTCGTTTACCCTGAGACTGGGGTTTTTTTTTGAAGAGCAGAAGAAACAGAAAAAACAGACAGGTCTCAAACTCAGCTACACGTTTATTAATTTTTTACAGACTTTTTGTTGCGGCGTACTTTCAAGGATAAAAGCGGACTTTTCCCATCAATCTTTTCTTAGGAAAGCTCGATGACGTAACAACGGAGATCGCATTGCTGTCACAGTCACGTTTTTTTTTTTTTTGTTTTTTTTTTCGTTATGAGCACCGCGTGTACTTTGGGTTCGTGGCAATCAATGCATCGACACGAGTATTCGCGGGTAGTGGCTCGTGTCAAATCGCTGCGATAGCCGAACCTAGTGCCACTAAATAAGCTATACGCTTCAGAGTAGCTACACTTGGCCATAGTGTGGCTTAAAATCATAGTTGCCAGTTATCTGAAGCTTTATTTGAAAACACAGGAAACACTTTTCCGCCCTCCACAAATGTTTAAACAGTTCGCGACAGAGCAAAGCAATATTACACGAGGTTCCTAACACCGAATCTGATGCTGAGGAAGTCGCACTTTCGAATCATGACGATCGGCAGTTGCGTCTGCTCTGCACAGGCACTAAAATGGCGGCGCCCACAACAATGTCGGGGAACGGAGTGCCGATACTCTAAGGCTAAACGCAGCTCATTTAGTGGCTCTAGCCGAACCCATAACAATGTCCAGAGGCTCTGGACATTGTTATGGGTTCGGTTAGATCCACTATATTATCCCAGAGCTCCGTTCATACATGTGCTTTGCCTAAACTTTGCCAACCTGAGCGCGTGGCTGTGGTGAACCCTAGCGACGTGTAATCGGCGATAGATCACGTGGTAACTTGTTTAGTCTGCGAGTTGAGGGAGCGAACGCTACTTATTTTTTTCTTATAGTTTTTTTCCGTGACTTCCTTCGTGTAGAGAGACACATTACCGCGTGTTACCTAGGGAACAAATAGTTACCGAAAATACAAAGAAAGAAAAAACTATTTTCTGGAGAGCTTTGTTATTGATTGTGAAGGAAAGTGTCTCGAGGTAATAGGCATTCTGAGAAAGAAGTTGTACAGGATGAATCCGTCTACCGGTTTTGAGGTCTTGCTTTTAAGAGCTCATTCGGTTGTTGTATCAAAAACGAGTATCCCTGAAGAGGTCAATGACGTCGGCATCGGCTGTATACAAGAAGGGATACAATGAAATTAGCGGAGTTTGAGCCGGTTCTCCTACTGTAGTCTGTTCCAATTCCACTCGAAAGTTTCTTAATTTTTTTCCGTACCACAGTCTCGGGTGTTACGCTGTGAATTTATGACATGCCCTTTTATTGACGCAGTCTCTTTGGCTAGGAAGTGAGAAGAGGGGCTTTCAGCAAACCGTTGCCATGTTCCGCGTACCAAACTACCTTTGAAGCGCACAATTTTAAGCGCGCGCCTTCAAAGGCTCCAACGGTTTCCTAGTGAAATGCTCGGGTCTTGACACGCCCTGAAAACGTAGGAGAAAATTGCGCAGTGAGCAAAGCAATCTGCCACGCGCGTTCGTTATTCGTCTCAGCAACGCGCGCTTGTGTTCCCAGTGCTCAGAAACCCGAATGTTCGCCACGACGGCTCAAATCGTCACCGGTCACCTAATCTGTGAGCCTTATTAGGTCGTTACGCGTACCCGGTACTATATTTTTTTTATTTTTTCGAGCTTGGGGGGGGGGGGGGGGGGGGGGGGGGATAACGATAAAGTCGACTAGCTTTTCCAAAGAAGAGAATGGAAAACATAGTTCTTATTTTCATAATTTTCACATACACGCAAAAAAAAATATCTCGTGTTTGATTATTTGTTGTTACGTGGTAGTCCTATTGTACCCATGTCATATGCTCTAAGTAAAATTCGAACCAAATATCGTGTCATAGTTCTTTTAGTAAATGTAGTTTTATTGAAATTATGTGCATGAACTCTCGGTCGAGCTTCTTGTCAGTAAAAAACACTAAAGAAAACACATCTGTTTGTTTTTTTGTGCTTATCTACGGAGGAATTTTTCAAAGAGGCGTTTGGCATTTCAGAATGATTCACTGCTCCGAATGATGTACTGTACTTACACAAACAAGCAATCGCTGTTAATTTTTTTTTCTTGTTTCGTTCGTTTGTATTTAAGGGCCATTATCAAAACTACTATAGTGTGATGAAAAGTGTTAGTTGGGGGCATATAGCCTACGCGCTGAAAGTTAATGGCCTCCAATCTACTTTCGGAGTACTACTTCAAAAACTGCGTCTATGTGGTGTTCGGGCTAAGAATGTCCCGCAGTGTGCATACGTTATCTCGAAATTCGTGGATGTCTCGGGGGCGGGGGAGTGTTGAGTGATGCCATGTCGTATTAAACAGACCCCCCCCCCCCCCCCCCCCCTTCCCGAATAAAAAAACAAACTGACAATCGAGATATAAAAAAAAAAAAAGAAAGCGAGCTTGTGATATCGGGTACAGTGAGCAGCGGACGCCACCTTGAAGGATGTTCCCCGTTTGTTTATGTCGGTCCCCAGTGCGAGTTTCGTGGTGTGTGTTGAGGAGGTCGTGAGTGAAATTCAACTGGCGTTTATTTATCAAGCGCTGAGAAATTCTTGCTTTTTTTTTTTCGGCTAAAGGTAAAGACAACCAACGGAGTAGTAGCAGTGGCGCTGGTACGTTCCCTGGGCGTTGTTTGTATGTTTCGGTGATGCGCACGCGTCCGCATGGTTGTGAAAGATAATGTTCGTAGCTACAAGAGTTGAAAGGCTTCCGGTTGTATCATCCTGTCATTCGAGGGTCTATTTCCGCTTGGTCGCGAGCCTATGTAACACGCGGTACAGTTATTGGCGATCCGCGATAACGGGCTCACCGATTGTCATGTCATGCGCTCGAAAGTCTTGGTTGCCAAACACATCAGCAGATTGCAGACAGCATGAGATAGATAGATAGATAGAAACTTTATTCAAAAAATGATGGTGGGGATGATTCAGCCGCCTCAGTCCAGGCAGCCGCTGAGGGCCCTGTTGATGTGGGCCGCCAGTTCCCGTTGTTGTTCGAGGCTGACCGCAAGAGCCAGCCACTCCCGGGTGTAAGTGTGTGGTTGTGCCGGGTTATGGGGGCAGTCCCACAGTAAGTGGTCCTGGTCGGAAGGGGTGAGACAGCGGGAACAAAGAGGGAGAGGGTCACCTAAGGAGCGGCGAAATAGGTGGAGTCGAGCGGGTGTGAGAAGTGTGTATGTTTGTGCCTGCCGAATGAGTGTTTGCTCACGACGAGTGAGCTGGGTGTGGGGCGGAGGAAAGGTACAACGAGAGGCGAGAAGGTCGGCTAGGGTGGGGAGGGGAGGAGGAGGAACAGGGGCTGTGTCACAAGCGTCAGCAGGGGCCCGGAGGAGCGTTTCGCGGGCAAGCTGATGAGCGCGTTCATTCCCGGCAACGCCAGCGTGACCAGGTATCCAGTGGATATGAAGAGGTCCTCTAACATTGTTGAGGAGAGGAAGTGCAGAAGGGAATGCGAGGCCCTGAGCGAGGTGGGAGCAGGCCGACTTTGAGTCCGTGTAGATGTGGGTGGTACGGCCAGGGGAAGAGTTGTTGGCAGCAGCAAGTGCAATGGCGAGAAGTTCTGCTTCGACCGGGGAAGCGCAGCGCTGCGTTTCCGAGTGTTCAGTGCCGCGTGAAGTGATGTACGCGAATGCACCAAGGGTGTCTTTTAAGGCTGCATCGGTGAATACGTGATGAGATTCGGGATCTCGGGAGATTTTCCTCGTGTAGTATGCCGCACGGAGAGACAGCATGAGAGAGCAGTGTCTCTTTCCGTTACGTCATCTGCGTAGGCTAATCGTGCAAAATCAAAATTTGATTCTATCGCAATTCTCACTGGGCTGTTTTCTGACACAGATTCTAACATTTGCACGCACACTCACACACATACAACGTATATACCTCAAACTCTGTCGCGCGAACTTAATTTCCATTTATTGTTCAATGTCGTATTCACCGCCGGATATTATTCTCGCTCCTTGTCAAACCTAGCTGCTACCATAATCAATATTTTCAAAACAATTATTATGAACTATAAACATGTTCTGAGCTATAACATCACTTTGAATTGCATTTAGCAGTCTGGACGGTGTAACTCATCAGCTGTTAAACTATGCCAGGTGAGCGCGCGATGCCGTAGTCTTACATATCTTCCGCGTATACGAACGCAATCTTTCCACACGATTAAAGTCTTATTAAAAACCCATAGCCGCGCACTTTTCATAAATAACAATTGTAACACTGCGTATATGTAGTTTATCACCAAACTTGCAAATCTCCTCATCAAACGGGCCTCGCCTCGTCGAATGGGCAGTCGTCACCCCGATCGTGGCTGGTTTGTAGTGCGGACATCACGACAGAACAACACAAATAGCCCTTCTGCACTAATTGGGGCAACAACTCTCCCTCTGACTTTGCACAAAAAATACCAAAGTATTGTGTGATGACTGGCACGAGCGACGCGGAACCCTTCAAGAAGGCGTTGGGTGCTAGTTGCCTTTCCGCGCGACAGATGGCCTTCCTTTATATCAAGGGAGTTGATGTTGAGTAGAAAGGGAGTCGTGCCAAAGAGAGAACACGCCGAACATCACCTACATGCTGTTCGACGTTCAACAGTTCCACTGGAGGGCTATAGTTTCGTTGCAACCATTGTCCTCCACTGGAACTGGAGGTTGTTCCAGTGCAATTATTGTCCTCCGGTCGAACTGGAGGTTTTGGTTCTAGTTGAACCATTGACTGCGTTCCGAGCATACGACACTGTAGCTAAACAAACTCATAAATGATTCGCTCGACTGTTTCCACGGGGACGAACGCCGAGCGGACGGAAGCGCATTACTAATGAGGAGTGGAAAAACACAGTCGGGGCTCTCACTGCCGGCCTTGACCTCTTTCTCCTGGGGTCTTCCAGAGTGGCCACGCTCTTTTCACATGGAAACAAGGTCGAGGAGAAAGCGGAACAGTCCGAGGCGCACATCTTCGAAGGAAAGAGGTAACAAAAACAAAGGAAAAGGCAGCTTTATTCGCCGCGGGGTGACAATGGTCGTCGTGTGAACGGTGCGCTAGAAACTTCCCACTTTACATCGTCTGGTATTTTCCTTTTTTTTTTTTTTAAGTTGGAATCGAACGTTGTGTGATCACCTTCGTGTTCACACGGAGGGAACTTGTGATAGAACAAGCCCCTCCCATAAGGCTTTCAGATCGCCGTGATTGGTGGTTTCTTCCTCTCCACTCGCCTCCCCTCCCGTGTTCCCTCCGCTAAAGTGGAAAGAGTGCAGAGTATTGTGTGAAGATCTTATAAATCTCCCGCTATTCCTTACCTATCCCCTATAAAAATGATTTTTGACTTTTTATTGAAAACGTGTTGACTTCTTGTTGACTTTGATTACTTTCTTTTGACTTTGACTTTCTGTTGACATGGTTTGCAACACAAAGTTGACACTTTGTGTTGCAACTTTCTGATGATTTTCGTCAGCCTGAGTCAAAAGAAAAGCTATTTACTTTCTATTGACTTTATGTTGATTTTTTTTTTCTGCTGACTTTCTGTTGACATAGTCAACCGAAAGTTTCGTGAGTTTGTGCTGAAATGTTTCTGATAATTTTCTTCAGCCTGAGTCAAAAGAAAAGCTGTTGACTTTCTATTGTCTTTATGTTGATTTTTTTTTTCTGCTGATTTCCTGTTGACGGTGTCATTAGAATGACTGCAGACGTTCTCTTTACTTCGTGTTGAAAATTTTCAGTTTACTCTCTATAGCCAGTGTCAATAGAAAAGCTACAGACTTTCTGTTGACATTTTATCGAACATTGTACACCTCGACTAGATATCAAAAGTGGCTAAGTTTTTCAATCGTCTCTGACAAGGTGAGAACGGGAAGCAGCTTCAGTTGTCCCGCCACCAGCGCGAGCCGCCTACTACCCTCAACGGCGCTTCGGCGTTCGTGCACGTCGAGCGCGCGCGTGCAGTCAAAGCAGGACGGAAGGCATGGGGCGTGTGCTGGAGGCCAGGCGTTCGAAAGGCATGCCCTGCCGTTCTGACTTTTTAAGTGACTATAGTGACTTGAATGACCATATTAAATAGTCAACTAGTAAAAAAAAGCAAAATAACTATTTGAAAGTGGAGAAACTGCCTTGACTCGCTTCGTCCTGAGTGGTGCTATGCAGAGAAGCGATAATATTTCTTCTAGGAGCCGTATTTGGGGTTGTTGTTTCAGCGACTTGCCCCGAATTATTATTAGATGTACCAATACTTTCTAGTAAGATCGTCCACGACTTTCAAAACACTGTTCTCCCTTTGATTGACTCCCGAGGAGAAGATCAGATGCTTGGAACCTTAATGAGTGTTGAGGTGGTCACCCGCCAAATGAATTCCTTCAATATGTTGGCTATATAAGGGTCTGGAGCAGTCAATGGGACTGTGTTTCAGGTGTTCAGTGCTTCATGGTGTTTGTGTTTGTGTTCGTTTCTAATGTGTAGTTCTCGGATGTATGCAATGTAGTGCCCTCAAATACCGCACACACCATTTACTAACAAAATATAAAAAAATAAAATCGCGTTTTCTTTTTCTTTTTACGGACTTTTGTTGAGCCATGGTAAGCTTCCGAAACTTTGTTGAGCTGTAGGAGCTGGCGACACAGAGACTACAAATGGTCTGGTGCCAATGAATCGCCTTGGAGTCACAAGGTTGTCTTATGCTAGAGGTTTAGTTTTTCAGTGGAGTGACAACAAAAAGTTGACACCTAGGCGCCAAGAAGTCTACTGCCTTTCTAATGAACTTTGGGCCAATCGGCTCCTGGAAGTCAAGTCAAAAGCTAAATACAGTCTGCAGAAAGTATAATGGAAAGCTGTTGACATTAAATACCTGTGTTGCCTTTTTTCAGCAGACTTTCCACAAAAAAGAATTACACTTTTTTGTAAGGGATCCGACACACGCACGAAAAAAGATGCGCGACACGCACACGAAAAAAGAAGTGCGACACAGTTACAACTGTGTCGCACATCTTTTTTTTATTTTTTTACGTGGCATTTGGGATTAAACTGAAAAAGTTTCGCGTAATTAGCTTTCTTGATTAGTAAAAAAAAAAAATATATGTAGCAGTTGGTGAAAGATGGGTGTGTTTGCCTCTTCGAGCAGAATTTCCTAATATACCCTCCGTGGCGCTGAGGACAGCGTTAGCCACAGGTCGCGGTTTCAACGCTGAGCACTTGCACGGTACTTGTTTTTTTAGTGCCCCGACGAACGAGAAGACTGATTCACAATCGACAGGGGAACGCTGCGATATTCCCACTGGGAAATTTCCACCAGGAAAATCGAATTCCCAGTAGAAAATTTCCAGCGTATGGGGGGCCACCGTGCAAGTAAACTCGAGCGTATTACAATGGGAAAACTTCCGCATGAGGCGTTATACTCGTATGTGCTCTCGGACCAAACATTTTGAAATTCACCTCATTTTGCCAGAGCGAGTATCGAGCTCATCTGAGGCGGGGCCTATGGCCAATCGCTGGTCTGGTCAATATTCTATCAGCTTGGCGAACTTAACGAACCTTTGTTTTCCGCAGGCTTGTGTGCGACGGTTCACGTCTTTATCACTGAGATTTAAGCAACGCTTCACGGCCCCCGTGAGCCAATCATGAAGGACGGAACGAAGCGTGTCTTTTGCCGTCCGCCAAGTGATGGGCACTGACATTAAAGGGAGGGTGCAACGATTTTATGATTAAAAGAATTTGCATCTCGTCATTTTTACGTTGTTTATCGTGTCCGGGAAAATAAAAAAGAAACACCTCCTTCATTAAAAATGTCGCGATTCCGCTACATAATCGCAAAGCAAAAGTCGAGCTTTTTCCCCCACCTGTAGCTGCGAGTGGCAGCCGAAGGAACTACGGCGAGATTATGTGACCTCGCTCGGCTTTAAGCTGCAGCATAACGCCCGCTAATGTCAGCAGAGAAAGGGAGAGGAAGCGTCCTCCGACAGAGCCTTCGAATGATGTCACTAGGAGTACGACCAGGTGTGACCCTGAAGACTGGGAGTGAGTTGAGGGGTGCCCGAAATGTCAATTTTTATCTTCTTTTTTTTTTTTCTTTTTTTTACGCAACAACTAGGACACGCGGGCGAAATCGGTTTTCTGTTCTTTACTTCAGAAGTATCAGAGGCCAACTTCCACAAATTTTCGACCGAAGTCCGGAAATCTTCTCTACTCTCCTAACAGGCCAGGTCATTGCTCTTCTAAACACCACGCCACACACTGTCCTTGTTCACAGTACAGACATTTTCATAGTGTTGGGAACGTACTTTAAAGGGATACTGAACCGAAATTCGGAGCTCACAAAACAGGGCTGGGGTGATAGGACGCTGCAGAACCCAAAAACACCACTCATGCAGCGATATCTCTAACGGATGGCCGTAATTTTGGAAAATAAATGCGCTACTGAACACGGCCGAAGAGGCCGACGAAACATGTGACGTCACGATTCTCATTCCCTCTTTTCCTTGCTTCATTCCCTCAAGCTGGTGAACAGAAGTGAGGAGGAGAGAAGCGAGGACGCTTCCCCTCATTCTCAACTGTTCCAGGAGGATCGTGACGTCAGAGTTTACGCATTATCGCGCCTTTCTTTTCCAAAAATATGGCCATCCGTTCTAGATATCGATGTATGACTGAGATGTTGGAGTTCGTAGAGTCCGGTTCAACGCCTCTGTAGCCCTATTTTGCGAAATCCAAATGTCGGTTCAGTATCCGTTTAAGTACATTGTAGTTAAAGTACTACTTGAAGAAGGTTTAGAAGACTATATATTACTTTGCTTGAAGTACATTCTCTGAGTATGTACTTGAACTTTACTTAAAGTACAGCGTGGGCGAAATGGATTGAACGCACTTTAAACTGACCGAATTAATCGGATTCTTAATTTATCGCACTGGGAGTTACTTCAGAGGTGCCTGAAGTTGGGGGAAGCTTTTGCTAAAATTCTGTAAAGATTGGCTCACCTGAGTAAATCAAGAAAAATAAAAAAAAAATAAAAAAACTGTTTTCTTTAGAATTAGTATGTAAAGTGAAAAAACATGTGTTACTGTGGCGCTTATTTGGGCCAAATGAAGTTAAGAATAGGTAACCCGATTTTATTTTCTCCCCAGTTATCAAATTTTTCAATCGTAGTAAACGCCAGAATAGTCCACAACGATTTTCTGGTGATTTCGAGATAAAAGGCTTAGCGATAATTTTTCCATCGACAAAACCAGTTTTTATTTTCTTTCTTTTTACAGCGGAGCGTGAACCGAAATTTGAATTTCAGAAAACAATCCAGGAGCTGTAGGCGGGACGCGCTGCAATGCCTACAACACTACTCCCCTATTGGAAAAACCAGCATGAAAATCAAACTGGTCAAGCTGGTAATTAAGGTGGTCAAGCTGGTAATCAAGGTGGTCAAACTGGTCAATGTGGTAATTAAACTGGTTTAGCTGGCAATCAAGCTGGTTTAAGCTGGGCAAGCTGGAATTTAAGCTGGTCAGTCTGGTCTAAGTAAAAACCAGCATGGTCTCACTCGAATCTGGTTTTAGATTCAATCTGGTGTAGCTGGGAGCCAGTCTGGTCTTAACTGGTCAAACTGGTTTTCCATGGAGCCAATGTGGTCAAGCTGGGAGACGAGCTGGTCATGCTGGGAGACAAGCTGGTGAATCTGGTCGAAATAATAATCGTGGTGGTCAAGCTGGTCATGCTGGGAGCGCGCACGCCAAGGTCGGCTAGAGATAGCCGAACTGGCATTGCTGGGAGCGCGCGCGACAAGGTCGGCTGCTGGAACGAGGCCACGTCCTGTTCTTTGTCCTCTCGTTTTTGGTAGACCACCGGGCGCGTCAGGCGCGCTGCAAGCTACCTTTGTGTGCGAGAAAAGAGAGAGAGAGAGAGAGAGTGGTAGAAACGGAGAATCGAAGACGCGTTTGGATAGCTTGGGCAGAGGGCAGATCGAAGGGACGGCTGTGTGCGCGTTGTTTGGAGACTAGTTGAACGACGGTGCAAGCGAAGCGGGTTTTGAGAAGACAGCGAGCGGCAGTCCGTTCAGTGCGGGAAGATGTCAGACGTCCCGACTGCGGCGTCGCTTCGTGTCTTCGAACGTGTGTGTGCCCAAGAATGACGGCGGTGCCGAGGAGTATCGCCAATGCCATCCAAGCCACACGGATTTCCTCGCCTCTGCCGACCACGCAAGTTGCCGCTTCGCCCCCATCGCTGGCGGGACCCAGGTTCGCTTCTCTCGTCCGTGTAGTATTTTCGTCTGCTATTGCCTGTTTTTGGCCTGTGTCTAGTATTTTTTTCGTGTTGAGAGATAAGCAATCTGGTTTTATTAACATTGTAGACAATTTGCACCGAGAATCTGTGCGTCGGTTAGTACTGTGTCAGCGCCGAGGATGTGTAGCATTTGAGTTCATGTGAGGCTGCCGCAAGTACGAAAATAATAAATTGGATGCCGAGTTGGCTTTTCTGACGAGCTTGGCTTTTTTATTCTGTGTATTAATTTAAACAGGTTAAACTGGTTGGGAAGTTCACCAGCATGACCAGTTTAACAGCATGACCAGCATGCCAAACTGGGCATGCTGGGGCAATAACCCAGCTTGAAGCTGGGACCAGATCAACCATCATGACCAGTATGACCAGATCAACCAGCATGACCAGCATGCCAAGCTGGGCATGCTGGGGCAATAACCCAGCTTGAAGCTGGGACCAGCTTAAGCTGGTTTTTTCAATAGGGTCGTAAGGCGATATCTTGAATCGACGGCCGTATTTCCTGAAGAAAAAGGGTCGAGATTGAACGAAGCAGACGAGGCGCGTGACGTCAAGATATCTTGTTTCCTCCTCTCTTCATTTCACCCCCTCAAGGCGGCGAGGCGGAGGGACGCGAGGCCGTTCCCTCTCCTTCTTGGAGAAACAAGACGTGAGCATATCTGCCAAATGCGCCTCCTTTTTTTGAAAAATACGATCATCCGTTCGATATGTCGTTATTGTAGGAGTGATGTTTTGGTGTTTATAGCATCCCATTGCACACTTTTGTCGCCATGCTTTGTGGAATCGAGATTTCGGTTCAGCATCCCTTTAAGGGCTAGTTTCCCCAGTTTCGTGTCCGTGGACAACTTCATCTCGACGCAACCCTCTGGACAGCTACTTCCATCTATAAGCGACTGCGGCAACCAGACAACCGGCTTGCCGGTTGTCCGGTTGTCGCCGTCGCTCATAGATGGCAGCACATAGTACAGCTCCGCTGCTCTTCCTTCTTCACCAGAGTGTAAAGGCTGGAAGTTTTGATTCCGGTTTCATGTATTCGTACTTTGAATTAATTAATGCACCTGCTTCGCGTGCCTCTGTAGTAAATCCCAGCGCGATAAGTTAAGAAACCGATCTATGCGGTCAGTTTAAAGTGCGTTCCATCCGTTTCGCCCACGCTGTATTTTACTGCGATATCAGTTAGAGGGACACTTGGCGGGTTTCGCGCCGTCGACTGCGCTCCATATCGACGCGGGCCATTTGCGGCACTCCGCCAAAAGATTCCACATTGACGTCACACGACGCTCCACACGACTTTGACGTCACGTCGCGCATCCCGTCTCCTGTTACCATGGCGTCAGCTGGCACCATGACGTGGCATTGTCATGTCAAGTCACGTTGCACAGCGACGCCACGCAACTTAATGACGTCAGGTGACACCGTGAGTCACGTGATGTCATGAAGTCACGTGACACTGTAATGTTACGTGACGATACGTCGTCAGGTCACACCATGACGGCACGTAGAAAGATGAAGACAACAATAAAAACAAGGCGTTTTCGCTAATTAAGGTTCTCGGGCGATAAAGCGAATAAAGCTAGGTGAGTGTTAAGACGGCGAAACCACGGGCGTGAAATTAGGTGGAGCTAGAGCCACTAAATGAGCTGCGCGTAGAGTATCGGCACTCCGTTCTCGACACTGTTGTGGGCGCCGCCATTTTGGCTCGTGTGCAGAGCAAACGGTACTGCCGATCGTCATGATTCAAAAGTGCGACTTCCTCAGCATTAGATCCGGTGTTAGGAAGGTCATCTAATATTGCTTTGCTCTGTCGCGAACTGTTTAAACATTTGTGAAGGGCGGAAAAGCGTTTCCTGTGTGCTTCAATGAGCACAAGGCTGTGTTAGTTTGTGCTGAATAACATTGCATAAGACGTTCGGGCAGTCACGCCAACGATCGGGAACGGTTCATGCATATGAAGTTTCGTTGTTCCCTGGATTTCAAAATTGGGCGCGCGATTTTCAAAGTCACGAAGGCTATGTTCCAAATCTTACCCGAGTAACCTGTCTTTTTACGTCAGCGGGTAATACCACGTTACATCGCGAGTAAACGATCCGCCACTCGATTTTTGAACGGCCGGGATAACCACCTGGATACTACGCGGATTGGCTTCGTCTTGGGCTACGGCAAAAAGACAACATAGCGGTGATGACGGAGAATACCAGACGATCTCTTTTGATCATGGAGAAACCACTCGGAAGAGACGATAATGTTAACCGCTTCAAAGTTTTTCTTTGACACTGACGACGCGGTGTTTTCTGAGGTGGCTCCACCGCTCCTTTTGCTCACCTTCCTTTTGGGCTGTATATTGAGATCAAAATTACTTACTCCTTTCAGATAATCATAAAAAAAAATTTTAATAATCACGCGATCGCTGTAAGTCTCGTATAGGTGCCCTCAACGAATATGTTCCACGCACGATAATTCGCACCGATTACGTTTTGCGGAAATCGCATCCACACGGTGTAGCGAAGGAGCGCATGGGGCTTTCTCAACAGTCATATGTAACTTACGTTCGCTTTGACGCGAATATGATTACAAACCATGTTGAATAAACCTGAGACTGGGGCAGAAATGAACACATAAGTCGAAGGAACAGAAAAAGACAGGACGACGTTCATTTCTGCCCCAGTCTCAGGTTTATTCAACATGGTTAACATTCACCAGCTCGCCTGCACCCTTACTATATTATCTATGATTACGAAATCGCAGAGGTGAGGGAGATGTGGTGGGGGTTGTTGACTGATCATATACATGAAGTCTTCAACGCCTTAACTGACAAGCTCTTCCCTCATTACACAAGGCTCTAAAAAAAACAAAAAACTTTTAGTATTTTTATTTTGAAGAGGGAAGACCAGTGAAGCTGCACTATGGTGCAAATGAAGTAATTTGCCGGACGCAAGGCGGCAGGCCAGAGTAGAAAGGGTTGAAAGGTTGCCGCCGTCTATGAACGACGGCGATAACTAGACAACCGGCAAGCCGGTTGTCGCCGTCGCTCATAGATGTTGTATAGCTTTCCAGAGTTTTGTGTCGTCATTTGTTTGCTGGCGGACATGATACTGGGGAAACAGACCCTTAACAGCTCCGCTGTAGAAGCTCTTACATTATTTTTTTTTGTGTTGGAGCATTTTCACCCTTTAAAGGGATACATACTTCAACGAAATTTGAAATATTCCCGTCGTGTTCAAAAATAGGTTGAATATGATCTACAATATCCGTAAAGGACAATCGCACGTTTGTATTTTGAGCCTTAAAAAAATTGGTTTGCTCTTAATGTTTATACACCAACTCATGTTTACAAACAAACTGGAGCGCCCGGAGCGCCCCTAGCGGACGCCACCGGCGCCGCGCATGCGCGATGGGGGTGTGGGCAAGAAGCTCGCCGTCGCCCATAAACAAACCATTGAAATGCGATGTTGTCGGCGTCGGGTGTGAGTCCCCGCGCTCTTCTTCGCGTTGGAATTGTTGATTCTACGTCCTCCTAACGATGTCTGACTACTTGAGCGGTGTCGGGGAAATTAACGAGGCTCGTTACACCGCAAAACTTCGCGTGAATAATCTGAAATGCGGCGATTCATTCCGCGTGGACGCCGCAGAATATACGCTAAAGCCTGATTCACACGATGACATTTCGCTCGCAATTTTCAGTAGCGACGTCCCTCGGACTGTAAAAGCGTAAACCGTAGCTGGGATGGTCGACGTCGATACTGAAAATGAGTTCGTGTATACAGCCTTGATAGATGCGCCTCAACGGGTAATCGGTCTCTTAGCTGTAGATGAGAAATTTAGCCAATGCAGTACAACCGCTAACCTGGGGTTTTTAGCGTGCATCACGCAGTAGTGATCACACGAATGCGTGTCGGTACGAAACTCATCCAGATCGAAGCGGGCGGGGGCGTTGGGGATCGAACCCAGGAGGTTCCCAGCGCAAGCTTTCGCTCCACGCTCCGAGCTGAGACGCGTTGGCCCACTCGGCCACTTCCTCCCTTTGAGCCTGGTGGCTATACTCTGGCACGCGCTGAGAGAGAGCCCAGCGGAGCCCACGTGACATCCAACGCAATTGTGACGTAGGTCGTCTATGGACGAGCAGAGCTACGGCGAGGCTGACGTCGAGAGGATCGCCTAGTCGTTCCAGCCACCGAAGCGGCTGCTTTAGTGCAAATTTTGAGTGACGGGTTAATCTTCTATAATCTTGTAGGGGGACAATAGCGACTTCTGTGACACCATAGCCTCCCTATGGTGACACACAAAAGGCATTCTCGGGAAGAGGGGAGTACCTCCTCCCCCTGTACTGTCGCCGTGGCCGGAGGCGAGATACTCACCGTCACTAGCTGTCAAGGTCCCTAGACGGGCATTACAAGCGGGGCGTTCGCGACATTTACCAGGTGCGCTTTGCTAATCGTTTAATTCGTTTTAAAATTCCTTTTCGAGACTTTTTTAACAAGATATTGGTATGTTCGATGTGATGCTGCTCCTTTGAACACATATAGACCAAAAAATGAGCGCCGAAATTTCGTTAAGTTACCTCCAACGCCGAGCACGAGGATGTGGAGAAGCTCCTGTTTACGCTCGCGCTCTGATAATAACAAGTATACTTTCCTGGGGAAGGTGCACGGTCTAGATGTGATGCAATCAATGGACCTTTTCCGAGAAGCGTTCTGCGCACGCGCGAGCGCCCGATGCCAAGCGGCGGAAGTCGGCACGAGAAATCGAGGAAATTTGGAAACAGGCTGTGGATCAGTGAGCAGAACACGTAATTGCAGCATGATATATAATTGTTTCACAAAAAAAAGAAAGCGGACGTATTCATCCGCCTTATTATTATCTTTCTGGTCCTGTACTAGCTTTTGCTTGAAGAACCGCAGAAAAAAAAAAATGTGGAGGGGCTCGCAAAATCTTTTTGGCCTCTTCATGCGTTGCGTGAAGGTTAGTTTAGGTTAGGTTAACACTCAAGTGCTTTTTGCTGAAGTTTGTTATTGATCGGCATATTGTTTGCTGGGCCTATTAGCCCCGAGAAGTTCGGGTGGCGCCCCCTTACGGCGAACCGGGGTGACGTCACGGCGAGGAGAGAATTTTTCCCCGACTCGGCCCGCTCGCCCTGTGGAGGCTAGGACGACGCTAGCTGACGGCGCGCTCGTTTCTATTCAATTTTTTTTTGGCGAGTTTTTCGTAGGAAGTGTAAATTTTTATATGAGCCTTTATTGAGGTATGGCCTGTAGCTACAGGCGAAACTTCAACCAGCATTGTAAGCATGGTTGACAGGGCAGGCAACGCATGAATCGGAGCTGGTATACATGAAAATAAAGAAATATGGCCACAATTGCAGGAGCATCTCTATAGATTTACATCTCGCACAATAAATGCTGCTGATGGTCTGAATGAATTGGCAGGTTATGTATATTATTTTTTTTTGTATCTCTGTTTTTAAACAAGATCGCCGAAGCAGAAAAGCTGCATGCTGCTCGAGCAACATGTTAAATACAGTCTGGGCCATCAAGAAAGAATCACAAGTAAGACCGCCCAAGTGCAGGGGAAAAGTAAAAAAACAAGGAACATTTATTATATACATTGCTTGCATTTGACCTTTCCTGGATTCGGATAGTATTTCAATGGACTACACGGGTGGTATTTGGGGACATGTTTATATCAACCCTCAAGGAATGTATAACAAACGTAAGCGAAGGTGTCTAGCTCGTTATTAGCCCCTTAAGCCCTAAAATTGAGATTTTACTTAAATCGAATTGTCTTGAAGCTAAAATACCAGAAGCTTTTCTCACGCAGGCTGTCGCCCTTCACAGGTTCCACATTTTCTGCTGCTAGTGCTGCATCTACCACTGGACAGACGTTCGAATGCTTGCTTTTACTCCTGTTTTCCTCTGATGTCAGAGAGTCCAGCTGTAGGGAGTTTGGAGGCTGAGGAACGCTTTTGGGGACCTGCAGCAGTGTCTCTTTTAATTGGAAATGACAATTCAGACTAAACGGTGTATTTTCGGAATAGGCTGGAATAAAGAATGTCAGGAAAAAGTATAAACATTCTATATTAAGGCACTATTGCCGTGCATAGTTTGGCAGTTCAATACACCTCATACAAACAACTGGGGGCATTTCGGCCGTTTTTACTGCTACCATACAAACGAATTTCCAGTAATTGTGCAGCTTCTAAGAAATATGCCTGCGTGCGTGTATAAACTATATAATTAATTCACGAAGAAGCTACATTTATGTAAAACAACCCTGTTCCACGAGCACTTTCAAGATCTTCAGACGCACGGCCTTTAAAACATCTGCGAACCAGCGCATGCAGAGTGGCAGCGCAGAGTCAGGGTCGCGAGCTAATTTGCCGACCACCCAAAGGCCCATGATATAAATGCCACTTCAAATGCCTTGAAAGTGGGATTTAATATCGTCTTAAATCATGAACGTGCAAGGAACAGAATTTCAGCGTCTGAAACGCTTGCGTCATCGCTGCACCGACCCCTCGCAAGATTGCCTTGTGTGGTGTGGACGGACGGGGAGGTTAATCGGCGGAATTGCCTCCGCCGAAAGCTTTTACGGAAGCACGTCCATACCGGCCTAACTCAACGTCTTGCACACAAGGTAAACGAAGTCCAGCTCAATCGAAGAGCTTGCGGCACACAACGCCAAACCAGGAAACCGGTGCTGGGAGGCGAGCCGATGCTAGATCGCGGAGCGGAGTACTCCCCCTGACGTCACAGTACACCTCACCCAATCCGGGCGCGGCGACCGCAGCGACGCTTGTGCTCGCTCTCGGGGCTAATAGTCGGTTGCAACCCAAGAAGGTAGGGCGAGGAAAAGGAAGGCCGGGGAGGAGGAAGCAGACGGAACGCTGGAGAGGAGAGGGGGAAACCTCCTCCTCTCTCTTGCCTTCCGCCTACTTCCTCCTCCCCGACCTTCTTTTCCCTCGCCCTACCTTCCTGAATTGCAACCTACACACACGCGCCAGACTACATCCGCCATTACTGACCTTCTCTTGTTTTACCGGGATACCGAGCCGCCAAAGACGGGCGCTGACGAGTCTCCAGAAAGACCAACGCTGGAGAGAAGGACACGGTAGAATCTAAAATGACAATGACCCGGCCTGCTGTGTTAATGACGAAGAGAAGAAAACGGAATAAGAGGAAACAAAAACTGAAGGTCGGTTATGGCGGCGCCATGCACAGCTGCTGCAAAGCGTCTATAGATGGCAAGACGTCCTAATAAACTCGCAGCAATAGCAATACACTGGCAATGTTTTTTATCTGTATTTTTTTTTGGGGGGGGGGGGATATTGGGGTTTTTATTAGCTCCGTGAAATTTGGCCAGTGAAAATAGTTTATTGCGTGGAGGTTCCGAACGTTACCGTTATTATAGCTGCGTTGCGCATTATATTTTGACAGAAACGCCCAATCTTTGCGTAAAGGAGACGCAAAGGAAACGCCGTCCCACGGCGCCCCTTCCGGTGTCTGCTCCAAGGCGCAGAAAAAGGGGCGCGTCACGATCCTTGATTATACAGATTTTTAATAGGGAAATCGGGCACCCAAAAATGCCATTTTTTTTTTCTTGTGTGTAGTGTTTTTTGTTTGGGTTAGAATAGGTTATTTCTCGCGTTATTTTATCGAGGCGCACACGTTTCTAACGCTTAAAGCATCGTTCCTTCGTTCGACAACCAATCCTTGTAAGAACTATTTCGGGTAACGCATGAATGACGTCCAAACCTTGTTTTTCTTGATCTAATGAATATAGCATTTCTGTATCAAAATGATCTTTTTTTTTTTTTCGTGTATTTTTTTAGTGTTTTGCCCGTCGTATTAACAGTACTCTTTTATTTTTTTTTTTATTTTTGTGAGGTGAAGCCGAGTTTTGGAATTTGTGGCTGGGTCCGGCCATTCCGTGCCGCGAGCCCGCAGCTCGCCGAAAGGGACTTTCCGCCACCAGCAGGTCTTGGCGGACGTCACGCCGAGACGTCAGAGCGTCCTCTTTGACGCCAGCAGCCGAGGGGCATCGCGCCATCTCGCCCCTCGAAGACGCTCACCTTGTACGCCTCGGACCAGCCTCGCGGCGGTCGGTGCACTTTCCTAGAGAGCCGAGATTTCAGAGAGTGGGAGCAACGGAAACCCACAAAGAGCCCTTGCCTCAAAAAAAAAGAAAAAAAAAAAGGAACGAAAGTTTGTTTTTTGTTTTTTCTGTTTTTGTTTTTTTTGTTTTTTTTTGGAACGCGTTCTTGTTACAAGTTCCATCTGTGGAAAAGGAACTCGTTCCCGTTACAGTTAAAAAAATGGAACGTATCGTTACATACACGTTACATCTTTATTTTGCTGATTATCGTATTTAATTAAGTCAAACAAAGTTATGTGTTTTATCCTATTAAATGGCAACGTACGAATGTGAATGCCGCGATGGAAGGACACCAGGGGACCTAATCTGGACACTTGGCGAAAAAGTCGTCGAGAAATCAGGCGACTGTGATTGGCCGTCGCCAAGGTCAAGTGCGGCGTCGGCCAATCACGGCCGCGGGATTTTTCGCAGACTGTTTCGCCGAGTGTCCAGATTAGGGCCCCAGGAGAAGAATACTAGCGGAAACAAGGTTTCATTTGTTGTCATATTCCTTTTTAAGTGTCTTACCTTCTAACCATATTCATGTTTGGGGGGGAGGGCGATTCAGGCGAGCCAAATGTACTGTTAGCCCACATTGCACGATCGTTTTACAACAACCTCACACGTTTCAATTTAACAAAGTCCCGTGTTCGATCTTAACAACAGTGGCTTCTCGATGTTGTTTTCCGCAAGACGAGGAAGTGAAGAAGAAGGTAGGGATTTTTGAAGACCAGTCTTGAAAACTACACGTCTTTCCTTATGAAGGTTAAATTCGTTGTTTCAATTAGAAGGTGGGAGCACTAGGGCAGACGGAATAAAGGTTAGTTTTTGTGTATCATTTAAGTGACCAATGTTCGGGTTACAAGAGTGCGTTCTATGTCTGGTAGAATGTTTTTTTTTTTTTTTTTTTTTTTTTTTGTAACTGTAGGTCTCTTAGTGCAAGTTCAGTGATGGCTGTAGTCGGCTTTAGACTACTAGGCGAATGAGGATTTGTGTAAGCAAAGAAAGTAGCTGAGTTTGAGACGTCCCTCTTTTTGTGACTTTTCCTTCGACTAAAAGTTTTGCTTTTTGTACCGCAGTGTTGGGCGCTGAAAAAAAGAATCAATGTCCACTAGCTCTCCGGCGCCCAACTGTTACCAAGCGAAAACCCAATAATATAAACCCTAAGCTAAGTAACAAAAAAGTGAAGGAGATCCTGCTCTTAGTAATTATATTGTTTTCATACTTTTCAGAATTTCTCTCTTAGTAATATAATAAAAAAAATACCCCACTGGACGAAAGAAAAAAAGGGGGGACGCCGTTCCTTTTTCCGTTCCAGCAAAAATGTAACGAGTTCCCGTTCCAGTTCCACCGACGGAAAATGGAACGGCGGTGTTCCTTCGTTCCTCCGAAAAGGAACGCGTTCCAGGAACGTCGTTCCTTAATTGTAACTCGCAGCCTCTGACGGCGGACGCGTCCCGCACCGATCAATCGCAGCTGCGCATGCTTGGCGTGGCGACGAGGACAGCGGCGGAGAGGCTAGGTGGCGCAACCTACCGCCCGTTACAAAGGACGAGTGCAGTGGAGACAAAGACAGCTAACTTTATGGTCTACTCACCCACTAATCATGCTTATTGTCTCGAACAAGAGCTTGGCTTCACTTTAGCTTGGCGTTCCCCCCGATGCCCCCGTACGTTCTCGTCTTCCTCCTCTCCCTCCGTTTCTCGGTGCGTTGCGAACGCGGTCCATGAACCACGTGACTCCGATGAAGCCGTCGGAAGGGCTCCGAAATCGAGGCTCTCTACACTTTCCTCTTGGTCGCCGCCGCCGGTGTGGTGGACCACGCGACGTCCTTGAGGCCCGACGGACGTAACGTCGTAGTGATCACGTGGTGTGCTTGGCAGGCGGCGCGGGAAAGTCGCAATCGGCGCGGTGCACGGCTTTCCACCTACCTTGGGGGTGGTGGCGGTTCGTTGGAGATGCATCAGTGATAATGGTCCACCGTCACGGGGGGAGTCCGAAATAACGTGTCGTCAAATGCTCTCGATTTTTTTCCTTTTTTCTTTTTTTCTTTTGGATGTCGTTAATAAGGGGCGGCGTGTAACACGTGATTCGGGAATGTCTTTTCTTTGTTTTATCGTCTCTCCCAGACTTTCCTGGTTTGGAGGAGGTCGTGGTCAGCACTTTTATACACTAAAGCCGCAGTTGCGTGCTCATAATACGCCGTACAAAACAAAAGGAGCTTCTCTGCTGACACGATGATAAAATTATCTGCCCACACGTCTCGGGCCTGCATAATTTTCTTCTCTTTTATTTTATTTATTTATTTATTTATTTTTTTTTTTTTTGTTTCTTGTACGATGTATTAGCATTGTGTGACCGCGGGGCGCTTCAGTCATTCTTGGTGCTTTGAAATGGTGGTTGCCAGTTGTCTGAAACTCAAAACAAAATTAAAATGCGTTTTTTTTTTTTTTTAAACACGTTGTTGATACGATATTTGTTCATGCAGGGGCCTCAAAATTTCTCAAAGAAAACTATCGAAGAAACTCCTTGATAATAAAGGATAAGTTGGCGATCAAAAGTTAGCCCAGAATTTATCAATAATAAAAAAATAAAATTGTTAATAAACGAGAACAGAGTTACACCATGTAAAGGAGCAGTTGTGGTACATACGCGATAAGTACAAAAATGTATAAAACCAAGTGAAAAAGAAAGGAAAAGAACATAAAACAATTGCAATGAAAAAAAAAAAAAAAAAACCTATAAATTATAAAGATTTACCCCGAAATCGCAGGAAACGCTTTCCGTCCAGAACTATTAAGGCAGTTCGCGACAGAGCAATCGTTGTAGTGATAACTGGATTCTTCATTTCAGTTAAAAAGTAGAACAAAAAAAAAAAAAAAATAGAGTCATACGGTGATTATTTCTTTAAAAAAAAAGTGAAAGTCGTTTACCACTCCCTGTAACGCCGAGCGCAGCTCTTGAGGAGGAGGAGGGGAGGGTACTGAGGGACACGCGTTCTCGGGGGGGGGGTCACATGACCCTCCCCCCCACCCGAGGGCACGTGACCTTGGTGGGGTCACGTGGGGGCAAACACGTGCCTCCTCAGAGGTCACGTGACCTCGGGAGGGGGTCACATGACCTCGGGGGTGTCACGTGACTCCCCAGGTCACGTGACCCCCCCGGGTCACGTGACCAAAATTTTTCCGCTAGATTTAGGGGGAAATTTTTTCTGCTAGATTTCGCGGGGAAAGTTTTCCGCTAGATTTAGCGGGGAAATTTTTTCCGCTAGATTTGATGGGGAAATTTTTCCGCTAGACAGCGGGGAAATTTTTTCCGCTAGATTTAGCGGGGAAATTTTTTTCGCTAGATTTAGCTGGGAATTTTTTTCCGCTAGATTTAGCGGGGAAATTTTTCCGCTAGATTTAGCGGGGAAATTTTTTCCGCTAGATTTAGCGGGGAAATTTTTCCGCTAGATTTAGCGGGGAAATTTTTTCCGCTAGATTTGATGGGGAAATTTTTCCGCTAGACAGCGGGGAAATTTTTTCCGCTAGATTTAGCGGGGAAATTTTTCCGCTAGATTTAGCGGGGAAATTTTTTCCGCTAGATTTAGCGGGGAAATTTTTCCGCTAGATTTAGCGGGGAAATTTTTTCCGCTAGATTTGATGGGGAAATTTTCCGCTAGACAGCGGGGAAATTTTTTCCGCTAGATTTAGCGGGGAAATTTTTTCCGCTAGATTTAGCGGGGAAATTTTTCCGCTAGATTTAGCGGGGAAATTTTTCCGCTAGATTTAGCGGGGAAATTTTTTTCGCTAGATTTAGCTGGGAATTTTTTTCCGCTAGATTTAGCGGGGAAATTTTTCCGCTAGATTTAGCGGGGAAATTTTTTCCGCTAGATTTAGCGGGGAAATTTTTCCGCTAGATTTAGCGGGGAAATTTTTTCCGCTAGATTTGATGGGGAAATTTTTCCGCTAGACAGCGGGGAAATTTTTTCCGCTAGATTTAGCGGGGAAATTTTTCCGCTAGATTTAGCGGGGAATTTTTTTCCGCTAGATTTAGCGGGGAAATTTTTCCGCTAGATTTAGCGGGGAAATTTTTTCTGCTAGATTTCGCGGGGAAAGTTTTCCGCTAGATTTAGCGGGGAAATGTTTTCCGCTAGATTTGATGGGGAAATTTTTCCGCTAGACAGCGGGGAAATTTTTTCCGCTAGATTTAGCGGGGAAATTTTTTTCGCTAGATTTAGCTGGGAATTTTTTTCCGCTAGATTTAGCGGGGAAATTTTTCCGCTAGATTTAGCGGGGAAATTTTTTCCGCTAGATTTAGCGGGGAAATTTTTCCGCTAGATTTAGCGGGGAAATTTTTTCCGCTAGATTTAGCGGGGAAATTTTTTCCGCTAGATTTAGCGGGGAAATTGTTTCCGCTAGATTTAGCGGGGAAATTTTTCCGCTAGATTTAGCGGGGAAATTTTTTCCGCTAGATTTAGCGGGGAAATTTTTTCCGCTAGATTTAGCGGGGAAATTTTCCGCTAGATTTAGCGGGGAAATTTACCCATAATGCACCGCGCGGTTACGCCGACGGCGACGCCGACGGCGACGCCAACGGCGACGGCGACGGCGACGGCGACGCCGCTCAAGCCGGAAACGGGTGCCTAAGAGCTGCGCTCTAAAAGTTAACAAGAACCCGGGAGTGAGCCGGGGACTCATCCGGCCGCCTGACGCGAACGCGCACTCAGAGAAACTCCTCAGCGACGCACACAAAAAGGGCAATGTTGGGTCTAAAAACTACTTGAAGTAAAGTACGAAGTAAATGAGAGGTTAGGCGCTTCAAGCAAAATAGTGTACACCGGGCACAACGTACTTAAAGTAAAGTACCATAAATACAATGTGCTTTCAAGGTAAAGTTCCAGGAATCTTCTTCCATGAGTCCCACTCATTCCCCTATACCAGGGTTCTCGAACTCATTTGAGGGGGGGGGGGGGGGGGGGGGGGCGGGTAATATATTTTAGGACAGGAAACAAACAGTAATCAGTGTTCCACGTTGCAAAGCAGCCAATCTTTTCAGCGACATCCAGAGATTTCCTAAAGGGATATCGCTCTATTTGCTTTCTCTAAAATACCCATTTTGCCAGTGCAGTCTTTAAAGGGGCGATGCAACAATTTTTGTACATTGCGCAAATACCGCTTAGAACGGATCCCTGACGCTAATGACCTATGAAATACGCGTTCGTTTTTCACCCCACGCAATAGAAGTCCCGGAAAAAATTATAGAAAAACGAGCAGCGTTCACCCCCTCAACTCGCAACCAGAACAAGCGGCCACGTGATCTGGAGCCGATTATATGCCGCCAATGCTGATCATAGCCACGCGCCGGGGTTGGCAAAGCACAGGACACGCGCTGAGTTCCAGACATTGTTATGGCTCGGCTATTGTCGTCGTTGCAGCGATTGGGCACGGGCGACTACCCGAATGCTTCTCGAGCTAGTAATTATCACGAGCCGAAATCGAGTGTCCACGCAACGCTCGGGTCCAGTTAATGAACCGCATTCAAATATCGTCATATGGGTGTACTGCGATCCCCACGTTACGTCATCAAATTTTTCCAAGGAGAGATTGAATGAAAATGATCACTTTTCTCCTTGAAATTAAACCGCAACCAAGGCGTTTCTTGGGCAGTGGCGTTGCGTGCGAGTATCCTTGAGTCCCACTAGTGCCAGTAAGCTCGTGTAAAGTGAAAAACATTCCAATTGAATGTCGTTGCACCGCTCCTTTAACTTTGATTTCCTCGTGCAACTACTTTGGGCTTCCAAGAGCGAGTAAAGGATTTAGAACAGCACCATCCCGCCAAGACGCTAAAATGTTTCAATAGAACTAGAAACCAAGCACACACGCGTTACTCTGTCGCTCACTTCACTGGGGATTTATCCGAGTTCAATATGTCTCGAAAGAAAATCTTTTCATACGTTGGTTTTTGGCTTCTCGGCTATTTGTCCTAGCGCAACAACGCCATACACGACTCAAAAATTTGGGACCACCAAGAAAAGAAAGCTGAATCCTGACTACGAAACCCTGGTGGCTGAAATTTTCGCGAATCGGGCCAAAGCTGAACATTTGAAATTATTCGCGGGTTCTAATAGGCCAACACGCGGACCTCACGTCACGCAGGTGCGGTTGCGCTGTCGACGGCACGGCCCGTGCGCGCACGCCTCACTCCTCCCGAATTTGGTCTCTGCGCATGCGCGGTGCCCACGCCTGGTGTGGGCAAACGCGGGCTTATTTGTAAACAGCGTGTCGGTCTATATTTGCGAATTGAGTGTAGCTTCCGTAGCGTTCACATATTGCCCGAATTGTTCGCGGCGAAAATGAGGTCTTCGCGAAATTTAGTCGTTTACAGTATGCGAAGGAGACGGCACACCGCACACTCCCAAAACTTCACCACCCGATTTGGGAATGTAAGGCTCTCGCCACACAGATGGACCTATTCTTTTGCCCAACTGGGCCAGGGCACTCCTAGCTCCTACGAGGAGTGGATCAGACCTGCTGGTGACTCTGAATAACGAGTTACGATTTTATGGACTCTGCTCGACTGCACGACGTTGGGCGAGCTCCGTCAGAACATTTAGAAAGGAAGCTTTCTCAGGGGAAAGTTCCGTGAAAGGAGTCACGCGCGAATGCGACCACTTCTTTTTTTTTTCTGTTTTCTCATTAAACGTTTTAGGCACACACATTATACAGTACCCAGCAACAACCAGGTCATTCTTGCTTGCATACTGGTGAACACTAAATGCATCAAACATTAAAAAAAATGCTGAAACGTTTTACACTATACACGAGAATAAAACAAAATAAGGTCGATTTTTATGTACACCACTAGGCAGTACGTGTGTGAAAAGTAGAATAAAAAAATAGTAGGCATTAACAGCAAACGAGAAACACAAGACAGTAGAAAAACCGAGGCCCCACCAAAATACTAGTTCGAAGTAGGCGAGATTCGGACGTACCAGATCCGTTCAGCAATGCTCAACTTGTCTTGCACGGACAAGTTTTTAATACAGGGAACCAATTTCTTCCCGTAGTATGGGTGGAAAATATCGTGCACGGTTGAAACACTTAGTCATTCTAACGATTGTATCATAACTGCGACCTGGATAGCGTACACCCGTGAGTGAAATGAAGGTGAACAACCGTCTTCTTGTTTTTGACACTCCTGCAAGTTTTGGAACAAGCTCTGTTCCAGAAGAGGGCTAGAACGCAAAGTTTAGACCTTAAGCTACGTGCCATTTGAGACGTTGAGAGTTAATATTGCTTTAGGGATTGGTAAAACAGGCAAGAAACCAGGTAAGCTTGTGTTCACCTTCATATTGCCGGCGGATGTATAGTACAACGTGAACAGCCAACATGCAGAAGGACGAGTTAACCAGCTATACCTACGTAACCAGAGAACAGCAAGCTAGGATCAGTCATGACTCCCAGACCTTTCACTACACCCACTCGAGACAAAGTCACTCCATGGCTATTATATGCAAAAAAATATTAATTTTCCGAGGAAGTGTCATGGTCTTGGTTTTGGACGGATTCAAAAGAAGGTCGTTGGCAGAGCACCATTGGTAGAAAGAACATGCATCTTTCTGGAGCTTAGCGCAATCGTCTGGAGTAAATATTTCTCTATCAATTTTTTATACCATCATAATGCAGGAATGAGGAATTCACGTCATTTACGAAAATTGTGAACAGAAGAGGCCAGAAGATATCCCTGAGGAACGCCAGGACTTGCCCTGTACAACGTAGAGTTCATATTGTTGACTCGGACGTACGCCTCTCTGTTTGACAAGCAACTTTTTAAATTGTCATGTACTGCATGATCACATACCCGGTAGGCGGAAATTTTGGATAATAGAATCGTGTGATCGACTACGTCAAAAGCCCTGCTGAAGTCTAAATAGACAATTAACATATCTGACTGGCTCCTTTTTACGTACCACGCGAGATGCGGTAGACAAAAAAACTACAAGATTTGTAGTGAGAGCAAGAAAAAAAAAAAGAAAAAAAAAAGACGGACATAAACGAAATTTTGGACGCACCCACAAAAAGACACACGTTGCCCAAAATCACACAACCCTGACAGAAAAGACCAAGTAACAGAAGAAGACCCCGCCGACCGACAAGAGGACACTAGTTTTCGGGTCTTGTCCCTACAGTGTCCTCTTCTTGTCGGGGTCCGGGGTCTTTTGGTCTTTGGTCTTTTCTGCCACGGTTGTGTGACCCAGACCTTGGGCACCAACTCATGTTTACAAACAAACCGGAGCGCCCCTAGCGGACGCCACCGGCGCCGCGCATGCGCGGTGGATGGTGGGCAAGAAGCCTGCCGTCGCCCATAAACAAACCATTGAATTGCGTTGTTATCGGCGTCGGTGGGAGTCCCCGTGCTCTTTTTCGCGTTGGAATCGTGGATTTTACGTCCTGTTAACAATGTCTGACTACTTGAGTGGCTTCAGCAAAACTAACGAAGCAAAACTTTGCGTGAATAATGTGACGTGCGGCGATTCATTTCACGTGGACGCCACAGAATGGCCTGACTCCCACGATGAGATTCTGCTCGCTATTTTCAGTCGCGACGTCGCTCGGACTGCAAAAGCGTGGACCGTAGCTGAGATGGTAGACGTCGATACTGAAAACCGCAAGTAGAATCGGGCATTACAAGTCGGTGATGGCCACTGGTAACAATGATAAACATCTTCTTGTACCTGTTTACACTTAGCCTACTTACCCAAACCAACCTTCAAAAGTGTTTTGAGGCCTGCACTTAGTTCTTATCGCAATTACCGGGTCAACGTTTTGTTTACGGGCCGCTGTCGTTTGAACGAGCTGGCGACAAAAAGCAGCCAAGTTTGAAAGAGCAGACGACAGTTCGAACGCATGGGTAATGGGGTACGGGCAAAAAGCACCGCGTCCCGCGTCAACAAACCACTCGAATGTCACGTTGTCGGCGTCTGTGTGAGTCTGCATACTCTTTTTCGCGTTGGAATTGTCGATTCTACGTCGTCATCGCAATGTCTTACCACTTTAATCGCCTGAGCGAAATTATCAAGGCTCGTTACGCCGCTAAACTTTTCGTAAATAATTTGACGTGCGGCGATTCATTCGCATGAACGCCGCAGAATGGACGCCAAAACCATGATGATATTCTTCTAGCTATTTTCGGTCACGACGTCGCTCGTGCTGCAAAAGTGTAGAAGGCAGCGGCGATGATCGACGTCGATACCGAAAATCGGAAGCGGGAACAGACCAAGCGTAACAAGTCGGTTATGGCCACCGGTACCAATGATCAACAACTTGTATCTACTGTTTACACCGAGCCTACTTAAGTCTTTTCAGGCCTGCATTTACTTCTTATTGCAATCACCGGGTCAAAGTTTGGTATACGGGCCGCTTTTGTTTGAACGAGCAGACGACAAAAAGCAGACAAGTTTGAAAGAGCAGACGAAAGTTCGAACGATCAGGCGGCCGTGTGAATTTGAAGACGCACTGAGCCCGTGGGTGGTCCGGACAACTTGGCGGTTTTCTCTCGTTCATGTTGAAACAAAGCAAATACATCTGGCGACCACAAAGTGTTGCTCGCACACGCAATCGTAGTTCGAAAGCGTCTGGTTTGTCCTTCTCACGGCTACTATCCACGTTCTCGGACGAACGGAGGGGGAAAAACACATGAAAACTGATCTTCAAACCTTTCCAGACTCTCTTGGTACAACCCCCGTCGTAGCATTTTGACGAGAAGGCAGGTTTTTTGTCTCGTATCTTCCGAAGGAACACAGGAACGCATGTCTGGCAAGGCGACTTCTGCCCACTGCCCACCGACCCAGACCGGAAGTGCGTCCGGCGCGCCACCACCGCGGCGTGACGTAGGAGAGTTGAGTTTTCGTGTACTCTCGTCCCCAGCCACCAAGTAGGCGTATCCGGTATGGGGGACGAAAAAATAATAAAACGTTTCAACCTGTAACCAGTATAAACTAGAGCGGAGCCAAGACGAGGATGTGTGACGGTTACGCTTATGTCCTAAATCACTCCTATTGGCGTGGCGACGGCAAAGCAATGTTTTCGCCCATACTGGAAGTGACGACAATTCAAGATGGCGGCGCCTTTGTGGAAAAAGTCTATACATGGCTTGCACTTGACGTCATCCAAAGAGCGCTCCGATAGTTACCAGAGAAAAGGGAAAGAAGGAGCTCCCCTCTTACCAGGATCCTCTTTTGTGTCTCCCAGATTTTCACAAACGTCGCTATTCTCCTCCCAAAAGAATATAGAGGATTAACCCGTCATTCAAAATTCTTACAAAAGCAGCTTCCTTCTCTCCGTCTTAAAATGGTGGTCAAAAGTACTCGATGTGACGTCGGTGCAAGCCATGTATGTCTTGTGGGTTTGTGGGCCTATTTGAAGGGATACTGAACCGAAATTAAGATTTGGCAAAATAAAGCCGCAGGAGCATTGAACGGGACGCCTACGAACTCCAAAACATCACTCATACATCGATAGCTCAAACGGATGGCCGTACTTTTGGAAAAGAAGGGCGCGATCAAGCGGGGGCTCTGCCGTCATTGTCCTCCCGGAAAATTTGAGAATGAGGGGAAGCGGCCTCGCTTCTCTCCTCCTCGCCTCTCAACAACTTCGCCGCGTGGATGCTTGGTGCGGTTGGATTATTGGGTGGCGGGTGAGAAAGGAGTTTGTGCGAGCTAATGCTCGCTGCTTGGCGCTATTTGATAGCGCGGTTTGTGCAACTAGCATTTGGTTGGCCGTTTTCTTTGGGTCGGAATGATCGAGAGATCGCTCGCTCGACGCTTCAGACAGCGAGGCGGCGGTGAACGGGTGGCGTTTTGCTGGTTGGCGACATACATCGGCTTACCTCGTCAAACATCACTCATGAGTGCCCTCACTCACCCTCATCTTCGCAGGTGAGGTGAGGGTGAGTGAGCTTTTGAACCCCGAAAATTCATGAGTGTGAGGGTGAGTGAGGGCTGGAGTGCGTGAGGGTGAGTAAAGGGCTGAAGGTGAGTGTGACTGTGAGGGTGAGTGTAGCTGTGAGGGTGAGGGCGAGTGGGGGTCTGAGGGCTGAGGTAAGTGTGGCTATGAGGCTGAGGGTGAGTGACGGCGACCTAAAATGCCGACCTCTGCAAAAAAAAAAGTTGTTAAATACTGAGCGCACACAGTACTGGCGTGAATATGTCGCGATAAGTTTTGAGAATCGCGGAAAGAATGCCGTCGGGCCCAACTAACGTTGCTCTCATTTTTTTAATACATAGCTGTACACATTCTTCATCGACATTCATGCAGCTTAGCAAGTCACCTAACCGATCTAAGTGAAGCAGCGCAGCGGAGAAACACTGGCTTCTCCTAGTAGTTTGACCTAAGGCACGCACTTCAAATCGATTTCACGAATATCCATGACAATTTTCGACTCGATATGCCTGCCAGAACGTGATTTAGTGTACCCCAAGATTTTTTTTGCTTTCTTCAACTCTTGAATTCTATAATTCCCACTTTAAAACCGCCTTCCTGAGTCTTTTTTTTTTTTTTTCAGTAGCGTTTTTGGCTCACTGGAAAACCAGTTAGGAAAGCGAGATTTAGTAACTGTTCACGAAGCAATATAGGTATCCCTGGCGTCCCGAATGAATCGCGTGAAAAGCGTGACTAATCCTTTACATCATGAGTTTCCAAGATCGATGCTCAATCAAAGCTTGGAAGTGATGATACATTTCGACCTAGTCCTCTGCCGATGAGGTGTGCGGCGGGGAACCACCAGAATTAGCAGAGACATGAGAGTTTCCAAAAGAGAGCACTACATCAAGTGTTGGCTGATATATGTATCCTGAGGAACCATTATGAATTCCCCCTGTGCTACCCGTACAGTGTCGATCCATATGCGAGAAACGTAAATCTAGAGCATTTAGTTGGCGATTCAGAGCATCGTTGTGTTGTGTGGGATTTAAGAAAGAAGCAAAGTTTAAGAGCAATTCGTGGGTGCATTTCTGCTTGCAGTAGAAGTTGTCCGCAAAAGCATCGAACTCCACTCAGTTAACTTGTCCAAACAATGAAATTCATCTGGTGGTGTCTGGGGAGGCAGGTAAAATAAACCGATTGAAACGCGTACTCTATTTTCGCAATTTCTCTTCCCGTCTCCCTGTCAACTGCGACCAACACCCCGCCTCCTGTCCTATAAGAAGAAAAATAAACTTGCAAGCTGCTTACGTTGTGAGAATATCTCGCTCCTTCGTGGCAAGTTTCCACGACTGGGGTGTGTGAATAGAGAAATTTTCATTCGAATCAGAATCTAATAGTGCCGAATAGCGACCACAATGTCTAATCGAACTCGAATACCAAAAACCGAATACCACTATGTTCACAAAACAAAATAACAAAAACAAGATACGCATAAATCAGTAAAAAAAAATAAAGACTAGCGTGTTTACTATTTCGCAAAACACGCAAAAAGAAAAAAGAAAAAAAGAATGGCGTCATAAATAAAACATTTAGGTGTTACATGCAGAACTAATTGTAGGCATCTGGTACGCCCGAGCGGAGGACTGAAGATCTCGTTCTCCGCAAGAAGCCTCGGCCACATTGTGGACACCTCGGCCGGGACAAAAGCTCCGTTGATACGAAAAACGTAAAAGCACGGCTGTGCTGACGGATGCATCCATCCATCCACGTGTGGACCCGCAGCGTTCTTGAGGAATTGATGGACCGATGTGGCTGAACCGCGCCTGAATCGAGTGATCGTCCCTCGCATCACCTCGGTCGTGATTATCCGTCGCATCACCTCGCATCACCTCAGCGGGGAGCGACGGGTTAGCGGAAGATTTCAGTTCCGTTATCGCTGCTATTTTTATCTTGCCAATAACTTTGTTATAATATGGACGCCACGACCGAGAATAGGTTTATAGTGGAGAGAGCCGCGGCAGTTGGCGACGTTACTTGCATTCAAAATGGTGACACGCGTGACTTACGGGATTTCGTCGAGCGCGTCCAAGACTATTTCGCTCGATGAACACGGGAAGAAACAAACTACTTTCGGTCGAAAGGATTCGGTATTCAAGGCTCCCAATAGAGGCTTGACCGAGACCCAACACAGGCCTGTGGGGACTATCTTACCATGCGACCAGCAGTACAGATATTCGATGTATCGAACTATTCGAAAACTCGAATATCAGGAATTCGAAAGTCGAATCGAATTACTTCGGGTAACCATTATTCGATTCGAATTCGCAACTCAAATATTCACACACCCTAAAAACAAAGTTATATTTATTGTACGGATTATTAGATAGCGGAAAGGCGTCTGCATCGTGCAGACGTGCATCACGATGCCAGTACCTCTTTTTAGTTATTTTTTATATGACACGCACTTCGAACTAAGGGAGAGAAAGAGAAATTAGAGGGAAAGGGTCTAGTTTCCATGGCATCGAGTCAGACAAAAGTGACCAGGAAAGAGCCAAAGAGACACAGGAAAATCACACACACACCAAGGGAGTATTGCCTTGAGTAGTTGGAGGCTAGGAAGACGTTGAAGGCAAAACGATCAGCCGGCTTTGATTGCATCTCACGAAGAAGCATCCGTGTTTTCCTCCTCCAAGCACGCAGCTCACGGGCGAACAATACACTGCGAAAAGAAATGCTGTCAAACGTTTCCTCCTAAGGAAACAAAAAAAGAAACGAGGAAAATGTAATTGCAGTTTTAAAAGGAATGAGAGATAAAAGAATGATCTTGTACTACAAAAACACCATGTCGTTTTTTCTTGGTTTCTTTTTTTTTTTTTTTTTGCTTGTTATTTGACTAAGGGAATGAGAGCAAAGAGTACCTGGATGCCGCGAACCTCCAGAAGTTTGAGTTCGAAAAGTTTTGAAAAGTTCGAACATCGCTAAGGTTCGACTTTGAAAAGTTCGCAACTTTAGAACCCCGCTGAGGTTCGAGTTCGAAGATTTTGAACTTTTTGAGAGATCGATCGAAGAATGCGAACATTTCGAAATTATTGAAGATTGAAGTTCGAAATATTCGAAGATTTCGATTTTTTTTAGATACAGGTTCGAAAGATTCGGAAGTCTCGATTGTAAGCTTGAAGTAGGAATTTCATGGACGGAAATCAAATTCCGCAGTTTCAAGCTAAGTTTTCATGAACTCATCTAAACAAAATCGGAAAATGTGCTACAAATTTTAAGGAAATATTGCCCATTTCTCTTATAGGGAGTTTTCACATGACGTCGATTCGCCATTTTGTTGTTAGTTTGTTTTTTCAAACAAATTTACTAATATGAAGGATTACATCGCAACCTGTTGAGATGTCAGCATGGTAGGAATTATCAACTTCTGTGCTTTACTGTAAGTCACACGCCAAACAGCTCACAACAACAAAATGGAGGACAAAATTACGCCAGTGAAAACACTGTATACCGTGAATATATCCTTCCTTCTCAGTGCCGTGGTTACTGGCTGCCTGTATTACTCGTTATTCGTCGTAACTTACGAAACAAGACTTGAACTGCTTGAACGGTTCATCGAAAAGCCCTGAGGTGGTCAAGTGAACGCACTTTTTACCGTTATTTGCAAAATATACTCGCGTTCACCCCAAGGAAAAAAAAAAAAAAAAAGTTTTGCGCACTGTTCATACGCCGTGCGAAGTAGTTCTTTGCAAGATTGGGCTGTCAGAGGAAGGAGGGGTGCTTTTTCCGTTTGAAACGTGTACTTCTCGATAAGATAACATATATCTAATCGGAAATGCGCTCACATTTATCTCAATTCTCTACATATAAGGGGAAATTAGTAATGCTCCAAGACGAGCCAGATATGGTAGTTGTCTACTCGAAAATCAAGTCGAGAAAGTGTGTATTTTGTTTGTATGTTCTATATTTAAGCCTCAATCTCGGAAAAAGCCGTCTTCGTTTTGCAAGACCTAAGTCACACATAGCGACCCGTGCGTTTCTATGAATTGTGAAAAACGTTTTCTTGAATTTTTGTTTGCGTTTTGTAATCAATTATAAACGTATTTCGTGGTATTGAATAGTTATTTACGTTTTGATAAGAGCGGGAAATCACGGGAACATATCTAACCAAATTAGCAGGCCTAGTATACCTTCAATGTCCAAGAGGCGCAGACGTTTTATTGTTTCGATTCATAAACCTTTCACTGTAAACTAGCATGACTAGTTATTAGCTGTCATATTTATAAGACAGAAAGTCACCGCATCATTGATACATTATATACAATTCTGTCCGAAACCAAACGCTAGGGTTTGTTCACCGCACATCGCACAGATCACCAGGGAATATCCTTTCACTTCCGTAATACACAAAAGTGATGACACAGAAACGATGCGAAACACGAGGAGAAACTGTCACGGAGAGGTTAGGGAATAAAAATAAATAAATAAGAATAAAATTACCCAATCCCCGTCATAAAACGAAAATTGCGTTAAAAAATGAAAAAGATTTAAGTTCGAGCGGTGGCAAGGCGATAGGTCCACGCCTGGTGGAGGGTCAGACAAAGAAGTCGACGACACTTAAAGGTAAGACGAGGAAACAAAGATTTAATAAAGACGAAAAACCTCAGCTGCACATGGCAAGAACAAAAACCAACTCCTCCGGGCATTTCCTAAACGGGACACAACCGAATGCGTGCGAACACGTTCTCTACAGCACCGTCAGGCCGCTACGCCATGACGAAATAAACCCATCTAAACAATGCTAACAAACAGGAATAAAACATAAAAAAAAAGTTCAGCAAAATTGCTCCCGTGAAACAAAGTTCAGCGGGTGCGAAAAAACACACACGAAATAAAAAAAAAAAAAAAAAAAAAAAGAAAAGAAAAAGAAAAGTATTAACTGACCGATGCCGAGTCCAGTCGCACGACACTGAAGCCTGGCAGGATTGCGGTGTCCAGATGATGCTCAAATCTGTTCTTCACTCTATTACGCACATCCACGACGGCTGTGCGGAACAGTAGCTGTGCCGCCTGTGCGGAACAACGTGAAGAAGAATAGATTCGAGCAGCGATGCGCGAGAAGGTAACCGAGACGTAACATGCCTCGAGCCTCATATCGGGAGAGGAGCTTTCGAGGTAGTTACTGCAGTTACTCAAACTTTCTCTTTTCCCTTCCCTTTTTCGAAAGAACACGTCAGCCTGCGCTAACAATAATAATAATAATAATAATAATAATAATAATATTTATTTGCACAAACGAGTGTTTTCCTGGGGGCGTGCGAGGCGAAACAGAAACTTTTCATCTCAGAAGAAGACCACTCTTCACAAACGGTTATAGTTGACAAGGAGGCTGACTTCGACCCAACTAGTCTCCGGGCAGAATAAACACAAGTATATTTACCAACACGCTCGTTCTAAAGGTCCGTTCACACTCTTGCAACCGAGTACGACTGAGAGAGACCAAACCGGTTTTTAAGCCCCTTGCGATCTCTTAGGACCAGCTCCGCTCAGCGCATCCGGTCCCAAGAAGTCTTTCTCGGTCGTACTCGGTTGCAAGAGTGTGAACGCGCCTTTAATGTCAGTCTCCGGGCTTTGCTGTTTCCTCCGATCCGATAGCACCCTTCGGTGCTATCGGATCTCCGCGGAGAGAGATGTTCGCCGCGTCAACGACACATTCGTACCATTTCACTCCTCGTAACAGCCCATGGTGCGCTGCTCGCTTTGCTGTCACGGGCCCTCCTATCTAACACAACGAGCGCGAAAGTTCGTGGTCATCTGCTGGTTCCGAAAGGGCGGGACGTTCATGCAGACCAATGAGGGCCCCGAATCAATAATACGTCTGCCGATTTCTATATATTAAATATTTACGATGCCTGCTGGTCTGTTTAGAAGTGATGCTTTCCCTTTTGAACTCCTCCAATGTAGCTTGCCGCCTATAATAAAATTTAAATAATCAATAAATAGAACAGGGTGGAAGTACTGTATTTCATTTTTATGTGGGAACGTTGAAAAAGGGCAAAAAATAATTTACCGTTTGTGAAGGCGCGCAATTCGCAAGTTTATTTCGAGTCGTAAAAACACGTTTTTGTACGATATTGACGCTTAAATGTAGAACATACAAACAAAATACACACTTTCTCGACTTGCTTTTCGTGTAGACAACTATCATATCTACATTTTAACAAAAAATAAAAGAAAAAATAAAAAGTGTTTTTTTTTTTAAGAAAATCGATTTCAAAAATGGTACTTTGTGTTTTTCGCATAATACTAACGTAAACGTCCTGCAAAGGATATTTTATACAGCCGAGTCATATTATAATATGTATAAAGAGAGTGTTTTAGGCTCTCCGTGGACATAAAAAAAATATTAAGGGGTTCTTTTCGGATCGTTTATTGGTTCTTCCTATAGTCGGATGCAACCTAAGAACAATCTTTTAGCTCCGCCCACAAGCGCATTGCGCCCATGTGAAGTGCCTCCGCCGTCGAGAAAGTAGTTCGCTAGCAACGTTGCTTTTTCTTCCTCCAGGAAACGTGTCTTAAACTACTACAATATTTATTTAATTCATGCAGGACATTTAAATAAGTTAGAATACGTTTTTGCTAACGAAATAGCTGTTTAGTAAAGAAAGAAAGTCATGTCCAATGTACCGTCTTCCCAATTCATTTTCTGTCCAAGATACTGTCTAACATACCGTCTAACATACCTCTCAGCAGTGCTAAGCCTCGCGCCCGCTTCGAAATTTTCGTTGGCGATAGCGTCGCTGGATTCTCACGTTGTCGCGCAAAAACTGCTGCAAACGCAAGCCGATACCATTAAGATTTCGTGGCGTAACCTAGGGCACGTAAAACACGGTGCAAAAAAGCAGAATACTTGTCACGAGAAACTAGCGTCGCGTTGCTAAGGCCAGCAGCCATGTTAAGCTTTTTTTTTTTTTTTTTTTTTTTTTTTCAAAAGGATCGCGATTGGTTCACGGAATCGTGACATCATGAAAACGATTGGCTGGCGTTTCTCGGCGTAGGATTACATTTTCCTCTGAGAGGCATTTCCGGTTTTTTCTTAGCTTGCAACCGACTATAATGAACCCTATTTTTGGTTCTTTTCAGAACGCTCCTGGGTTCTATTTAGCGAACCCTATTTCGGGGTTCTTCTAGGATCCTGCCAAAGCTACAAGCGCGAGCTCCGGGCTTTCAGCATCCTTGCCAAGCACGCGCGCTCGTGCAGTACAAGCACTGTTCTGGGCCACATGCTCGCGCTTGTAGCATCGGCTGCGTCTGGACCGAAGCTGAAACGAAGTTAATCAACCCTATTTCGGGTTCTTTCCCGAACCCTTTTTGGTGCTCTTGATGAACCCCATTTCGGGTTCTTTCCAGAACCTTTTTAATGAACCCTATTTCGGGTTCTCTCTAGAACCGTTTTCGGTGCTCTTAATAAACCCTATTTGAGGGTTCTTTTCGTATCGTTTATTGGTTCTTCTTAATGAACCCTATTTGGGTTCTTTCCAGAACCCTTCTTCGTGCTCTTAATGAACCTTATTTCAAGGTTCTTTACGGATTCTTCTTCATTCCGGTACGTAATTAACTAGTTGACAGGCAGAAAAGTAAAGATCATGTGCATTCATATATTTTATTGGGATCGCAAAAATTGATGGTTCTGTTCACAGTAAAAAAAACTAACAAAATTTGAAACAGTTTTAAGACGAGACGGGTGTTACTGCCAGCAATGTGCACACAGCTTCTACTGTCGTTCTGATGCCGCTCACTGTCAGGACACCGTCCAAAAAGATGTCAAATTAATTTTCTTGGAGATGGATCAGTGGCATCAGTGTCCGGACTTCCTACAACAAGAAAGCAAGAATATAAACACATGTATTTTCCTCTGCATAATTATGCTGCGAGTTCCTCATTCGCGATGCTTTCAGACCAATTATAATTGTATAGGTTTCACTAAGCATTTTATTTCTCGTTTAGCCTTACGCTCTAAAACATACCCGCAGATCTGATTTCCTTTAAAACATTTAGTGGGTCAGTCGGTGCGATCTAGAGAGCGCGACCAGCGGATGACGAAGCCTGAAAAGAGGGCTTTGCTCGGAAACGTTTTCTGCACGGAGCACCTGAACTATCACGTGACTTAATATGATCCTCATTAAAAAATGAGCGCGCTCTGCTTCTCTCTCCTTTTGCTCCGGACGCTTTGTAGTCGATGGTCAAGACGACCATGTAGCAGGAAACGGCTCGTTACTTTCAGCCTCGTGTGTCAGCCCCCTTCGCTATAACACTGTGTAAAAGCGAAAAATGGCACGCAGCATCGAGTGTTCCCTTTCCAACCAAGAAGTAGTAAAGGAAGAAAATCGGAAATCGTTGAGTTACAATATATGTACAGTACACACGTGAAACAATGCCCAACGTGCCACCGCATTTTCTCTGCTCTTAAAAATGCCCGTGCGTCCACTTCCCCTGAGAATACTCGAGGGGCCGATCAATGCAATCTATACGAAGAAAACTCGGCCAATGGAGAAGCCGAAAATTGGTTTCGAGTTAAAAATAAAGTCTTTAACGTGGCACTGAGCATGAAGCCAGCACGTGGAACGTCATGCTCAGTGACATCTCTCGCTTCATTCATATGTCTAAACATGCTTTGGCCTTTTCATTCGCCGAGCTCTCTTCGTGAATTGGTGTGATTGGCTTCTCGAGTGTTCTGCGGGAAAGTAGATGCACAGGAATTTTAAGCATGTTTCAAGAAACGTTGGTTCCACCCATTATTAATCCTTCTTGCCCTATAGTCAGTAACAGGTTAAAAAAAAATCTACGAGCTGGAGAGGAGGAAGCGGACAGAATCTTGTAGGGGAGAGGACAAACCTTCTCTCCATTCCAAGAGTCCGTCGGCCTTCTTCTTTTAGATTTTTCTTAACCTGTCATTGACTTTAGTCGCTCATATTTCCTTTAAATTATTTTTAGAAAATAAAGCAAGGATTTGTTTTATATTACTAGCTCGTATATTGAAAATATAACCCTGACAAGCTTGCATTATCATCTTTGACAATGCACTATACTCGGAGGTGACTTGGGCAACTTTTTTTTTTTGGCAATGTAGTCGAAGTTAAAAACGCCCGCGCATCTTGAGCGCCAATCAAGGCTATGCACACGCACTCTTCACTTCAGAAACGCCACAGAAAGTTGTTTCCGAGTATAATTTAACTCTGTCTTCAACGAATGGCGCCGATAAGCGGTCATGAGTTCGTAATGAGGTAATAAGTTAACCCAGCATATTTATGGTGGACGAAGGTAAACCTCTGCGTCGTCGCAGTCTGGAACTTGTGATAGATTACAAAAACACCCACTAAAGTATACCTTCAAGCAGCTCTTCGAGGTTCAGAGTGGCGTTCTTTTTTTTCCTTTGAGGAACACCAGTGTAGAAGCTGTAAATGCCTCCATCTTGGTTCTCATGTCCTCCGGATGTCTTTGCCGAACGGCAGTTTAACTTCTTGTAGTAACTGAAACATAAACAACGAATGGAGAGTATTGCTGGTTTACAAAAGTACATTTATGCGCTATAGATTTGTACACACGGATTGTTTACACACACACACAAACACATACACACACACACACACATATATATATACAGGTTTTTGTTTAAAGCTTAACAGATTTGTTTTAAAAAAGCCGTGGAAGTTACACTTATGCCGCTTGTGGAGGTGAGTTATACGGACAGGGGGACATATTATAGGGAGCTAATCGTAACGATCAGTCGGCTAATTAATTAAATTTCATTAATTAACTTTTTAATTGACGAAAATAGACATATGGTTCCAATTAGAAACTTCCTCAGCGAGTTTGAGCGCGTGAGAAGCGTAGTATTGTACTAAAGTTACTACTCGTGGAGCAGGTATAAGGCTGGGGCTACATAAGAGACGGAAAAATAGCGCGGGCGCCTTACCGCAACCGCTAGCTTTGTACCTGCTCTACGAGTGGTAAATTTAGTGCACTACTACGCTTCTCACGCGCTCAAAGTCTTTCTGAAAATGACTGATTTAGTGGTTTTCGATGACGCTGAGCAAGTTTCTAATTGGAGCCATACGTATATTTTCATTAATTAAAAAGTTAATGAACGAATCTCAATTAATTAGCCGACTGATCGTTACAATTAGCCCCCTATAATATGTCCCCCTGGCCGTATAAGTCGCCTCCACGAGCGGCAAAAGTGTAACTTTCAGGGCTCTTTTTAAACAAATTTTTTAAGCTAAAAAAACAAACCATATATATATATATATATATATATTAACTAAATGACCACTTCCTGTGACTATAGTGGAGTAGGGCTGGGCGTCAAATAAAATAATTTCGATTTATGTTATCTTTTATATTGATTAGTTAATCAATTCATAGGTCGCGCTGATCTCCAGGCATGATATTGTATCTCTGAAAAGGCCTAGAACAACCGATTTTTTCTTTGACAAGGTTTTACTACGTCTTATAATGGGTACTACATAGCAACTTGTCATTGCCAAAAAAAGTTAGCAAGAACGTTGCCTACTTGCAAAGTGGCAGAGCTCTACCTCAGCCAGGCTGGGCCAATTATACAGGAGAGAATGTACTCTTAATTACGCGCAGTTTCAGGCCAGCTCCGAACTAAGTACAAGTGCACATGTATACATTAGAGCGAGGAATTTCGATAACTTATTTTTGCAAGATTGCAGCCTACATCACGGTGCTGAATGCAAGCGATGTTTGCTAGGAAAACAGGTGGTGTCATTGCCGATGAGTGTTTCTATTCAAAATGACTGAAACTACTTGTCCCAAAAGTTGGACGGCATTTAGAATGTATATGCTGCATATATGTCATGAAACATATTTCTTTAAATCTATTTACAATGCATATGCCGACGAAGTGCGCGTGTCATAATTTTATTTACCGTTTAATGTACTACTTACTTCAAGTAAGTTTAGAAAACTTGTATTTTACTTGAATTACATTCTCTGATCATGTACTTGCACTTAAAGTATTTTTCTGTGGTACTACCGACTTTAAGTACATTTCCAGAATTTGGTATCGGTGAATCTTTCAAGAACCACGCCCTCGCGTACTTGGATTTCCCAGTACTATGCACAACTTCTCAGCTCCAATGTACAGGGTGTCACAAATGAAAATTTACACGGTCTTGTTTACCGCAAAAATAAACTAGGCATCGCCGAACGCTCATTCTCCGCCCAAAGGTAGAGCTAGAGGTCACAACCAGATGCCAAAGTTTCAGCCGATCCGATTACTTAATCAAAAGTTATAACTGATTTTCTGAAAATTTCAATGGGAAAATGGAGCCCATTTTTGCTCGTTTTCGGTTTCTGGTGCCATAGAGCCCCATGTGTTCGAAAACTCCGTCGGCCACCATTTTCCCATTGAAATTTTCAGAAAATCATTTATAACTTTCGATTAAGTTATCGGATCGGGCTGAAACTTTGGCATCTGGTTGTGACCTCTAGCTCTACCTTTGGGCGGAGAATGAGCGTTCGGCGATGCCTAGTTTATTTTTGCGGTAAAAAAGACCGTGTAAATTTTCTTTTGTGACACCCTGTATATAAGTTCTAAAAAAAAAAAAAAAAAAAAAAAGTGTATTGTCATGTGAAAACGCGCTATCGTCTTTCGAGACGTCATCAATTATAAGTGCCTCATAAGATGATTCTGTTAAACAGTTGGTCAGCGAGAGTAAAACATGGATCTGCACAAGCCTTGCTCGGGGCTTGGTTTCCAAACGCCCTATCCACCCTATCACCCAAACCAAGCAATGGTTAGCCGCCAGCCTTTTTTTTTTTTTTTTAATGGCAGCACAAACAGTTGTTTATCGCTGTGACCTTGCACCAGGAAACAACTTCAAATCACGCCGCACAAAAAAAAGAAAATAGAGAAATGAAAAAATGAATACAGATAGCTGCCAAGACCGATAGAGAAAGGTGCTTACGAAAGCGCGTACTTGCACGATCGACGTTGCCTCTTTCCTTTCTCTGCCGTCTAAAATATTAATCATTTCCGCGTAGTGCGGTTCGAATTTATCGTGTGCAGCATATTTGAATGCAGATCGTACAGTATTCTCTAATAAAAAATAAAAAAAGTCTTCGTCAAAACAGGAGTGTACCTTGAATATTTTTTACCAAGATCTTAATTCGTTCATGTATTCATAAAAGTTATCATGTATTCAAACTTTTTACTATGAAAGCGCACCACGAAAAATCCACAAAGTACGCATATCAAAGAATAGGCATTTCGTCCGACCCCTACCTCACCTACCTCGAATACGGCAACTCAAAACGGTCATATGAACACGCGAAAAAAACAAGCTCGCATTTTTCTCGGAAACGACCACGTGCTCCAACATTGTGCCGCGCGCGCTCTCGAATCTTCGCGCCATATGGTTTCCAACGGACATCCGTACGTCCGCTAAAACTTCCACCGAAGACAAAATACGTCGTCGGGGATTCCGCGTGACGTGAACGACGCGAGCGAACGCTCCTTCGCTGCTTTCGCTTCGCGCAATACCTTCTTTTCGAAGTGGAAGCGCCGCGCGGCCTCCGATGGCTCATTAGTGAGCAGTCGCATCGCACCTTATATTTTGTTTTTCCCCTCGGCCGAACGACTGCACCTGCCTCATCGGCGTGCGCGTGTGGTTCTTTGTGTACGACATCGGTGCGGTCCGAAAAGAGAACCGAAACGGGCGACCCCTCACGCCACCACCACAAACGGCCATCGTCACCATCGTACGATGTCTGACGATATCGGCGGTGCGCTGCCGCTGCTGCTGCGGTCCGGTCAGGCTACATTATTCACCGCTTGGGGAACAACACCGCCATCCTCACTGCCGCAAGAGAAGCCACACTCCGAGGCGATGTACGGACCACTGTCACGACGAACCAGGGTAAATCGAAGCCCATTTTATGGCTAAATGTACCGCGTAGTCTTCCTCCACAATACAGGCGAAAACTCGGTTACGCTAAGTCGTGAACCGATCGGAACGATAGAAAGGTCGGGAGCAGACGACATGTCGGTCGTCTGCGAATGAATGGACGCAACGCTGTGACCAGTTTATTTCGATGACCCGTGCCTTTTGTATCGGTGCTGTCGCGCACGGATTTGAAGATAAGTGCTTCGGTTATTTAGTCTGCGGGGGCTTTGACGGCGTCAGGAATTCGAGCGTGAGCGCGTCTTGGACAACGCGCAGCAAACTCCGGCGTCCCCCTGTTTTCTTTGCTTTACCGATTCACTCGGAGAAGATTAGGCTTAGTGAACTTCCTCCTTTTGGTTGATCGGTCGTTCGTTCGCTCGCTACGGCTAGACGAGTACACGATTGTCAATTTCCCCGTGTAAAATCACACGCGCGCAACACGTCCCTTGGTTGTCGACGCCGTCGCGATGTCGCGTTCAGACTTCGAACTCGACAGCCGACTTGACGAACGCGTTGACCTCCCTCGACTCGCCGGTTCAGACGGGAAAACAAGAAAGAAAGAAAACAAGTTCACACATTCAAACTGAAGGAAATAAGCGAAAAAAGGACGGGTAGGAATTCTTCTCTCGCTCGCTCTCTCGCATGCCACCTTCGCGTGTTCCCAGCCCGTTGGGTTTTCCGTGTTTTGGCCTTGAATTGTTCTATGCTCTTCTCTGGCGTCACGCTCAAAAGCTGTTCTTCTGGCTCCCCCGAGGCGGAGGGAAAGCTTCCAACAACGTAGGTTTCTCTTAATATCTGCGTTGGTATTATATTCGCCCCCTTCTTTCCACGCGGAGTAGAAGCCTTGCGTTACTTCGGGTTACTCCGCCGAAAGACGATGCATCCTTGTCGTCGACTTTGAGCGCGGACTTTTTGCTAGAAAGTTGGTGTGGAGGTCTACAGTATCGCCCCCTCAAAATGCTGTCAAGGCTCTTTAACAAGCTGTCAAGTGAGTGGGATTGTTGTCTGTTTTTTGCTCCAACGCATGCTCCGGCCCTGTCAAGTCCGTCAAGTCCTGGGTCAATAGACAATATCGTGTCTAATAGCCCAGTGTGCTGCGACGTAGAGTGCGCACGTTGTGTAGCGTAGCTTGGAGCTGACTTAAAGATGATTTTAATCCGACGCGAGGCAAACCGACCGCGAACTACGCATATTTCTGATTGTGCCCTCTCCTGAGCTCAGCTGCCATTCGAAAATAGGTCTGCACCCTCCTTTGTAAAATTGATTGAATGGATAGTAGCTGGAACAATCCCCTCCCCATATGATAAAATGGTTACTAAGATTGTTTGCACAAAATGTTAGCTTTTGTAGGATGCGTGGCATATCTTTTTCTTCTGATCCTTTGATCCCTTTGGACCACCCCAACACGCACATTTGTTCCTAACATCCAACAATGTATATCGGGCATCATAATTGATTCATTTGTAATCCAGCTCTCAGAGTGCTAACAAAGATTTGCCATCGTCTACAGAAGACGCTTCAATGGAGCAGTCTTTTTAGCCCGATTTTCATCGTAGGTGCCTCATTCTGCTTCAGTAGCTGACTTGGCATACCAATCGTATCGGTTTTACGTGAGCCATTGGTACCCCCTCTTTTGTCGGTCGATGTTTTCATTCATTCCCGGCGTGATAAGGACAATATTCATTGTCGTGGGAAGATTTTTTGGAAGGAAAGCGGCACCCACAAGTGAACCGGGGAAAGTTGGTGCTGACACTCTAAGCAAAGCGTCTTTAGTGGCTCTAATCTCCGCATATCCGAATGACACGGGTTCTTGAAGGTCGTCGAGCTCATGTTAAAAGGACGCTAATAAGCGAGCACGTGTTCATTCTCAGCGAGAGCAACACTTTCCTCGTGTTTTTTTCCTCCCTTGACCTTGCGAGCATTGCAGAGCGTCTCTATGCTCGGACTAGAGCTACTAAAAAAGCTGCGCGCCTAGAGTATCTGCACGCCGTTCCCAGGTTATCTTGCGGGTACTGCCGTTTTGGTGTTTGGTATGGAGCGGGTGCAATTGGCAATAGTCGCAATTAGCGAATACGGCTTCCTGAGCTTTGGATATGGTGCCGTTGCCATTTGTCGCCATTCAATATGGTGTGGTTGGGCTCGTGTAGTACTGCCTCCATCGATTTCTCCTAAGCTTTCCATTCATGCCGTGGGCATTTCAATACGATGATGTGGGAGGTATTCTTCAACAGTCCTTTATTGGTATCCTCCAAAACTCTCTCCATGGGGCTAACACTGGAAAGTGTTTACAGTATGTTTGTGTAGACAGCTTGACCCTCACTTTGTCAGTTATATTGATTTTCGCCTTGACGATCAAAGATCCAAACTTTCTGCTTCATGATTTAGTAAACATGAACTCTGTAAGTCAATTTTGTAAATAATATGCACTCAACGAATTAATCTCTGATAGCACAATACTTTGTTTTACCGTATAATGGACCGCGGAGGAAGCTACTGCCACCGGAGCCAATAGACCCTTCGTAAAAATCCCAAAAGCCTACGTGCACCTCGCAAGAAGTAATGTGAGTCCTTGGTACATCCCTCCCATCGTCTTTACTTCCGGTACCACGTGGCATACGCAAGCACCAAGGCAACAACATTCGAGCAGCCGAGAGCCGAGTTGGGCAAACGACGAGCATGGGGGAGGGGGCATCATGTTGGCTATCTTGCGAGGCTGCCGTGCCACGGTTGCCGTGCCACGGTTGCAGTGCAAAATAAGTGGATTCGGTGACACTGTAAGACGTGAAGGTATGTTACGACAAATAACATATACAAATAAGTGAATAGCTTCACAGGTCACAATGTGTTAATGCTGCCACAGATACAATACACCGCCAACGACGTACAACATTCTGCCGGATGAGTTGGATGGCTGCCGGCGCTAGCTGCTACGACTCTTGCGCAGTCGGAGTGGCACTACGAGAAGGCGCCAGATCTGTACTTAGGAGTCTCTAAATATTCCCTGCCGTCATGGAACCGTACGTTTTGCAACTGGCCTATTCGGGAATGTTCCGAATTAAAACACGTGACGACAGCCAAGAATGAGCTCGAACCTTCCAGTAGAGTACAAAATCGTAAAAAAAGGAACCGCATCACGCGGTGTTCGAATTCTGCCCCTCCACGTGGCAGCTGCGTGCATTGCCAAGTCCGCCACGCGTTTGCCAGTGCGTTTTTGCTGGATTGGCTGAGACAACTCGTAGCAACCACTATGTTCCATCTTAGAGGGGCACTCGAGTGCTTTTTATAGAAGCTTGTTTTCGATGACATACTGTTTGTTGGACTTTAGCCGATAAAAATGACCAGTTCTAGATAACAAGTCATCCTATAGTCGGTCACAAGTCAAGAAGGCAGGAGAAGCTCCTCCCACAAGCGTGATGCGCCCGTTTCAAATGCCTCCACAGTCGAAAGAAGAGTTCACTGGAAACGCCCCTTGTTCCGCTTCAATGGATAGATATTGGCTACAGGGTGATGCCAACTTGTCTTGCTTTCTCCTTGGGGGAGGGAGGGAGGGAGGGAGGGAGGTGGCAGCAGGAGGCGGGGCGGGGCGGGGCGGCCTCAGGTATCCACCATCTCCATAAAATTTGATCAATGAAAATAGTTAATTGCGTGGAGATTCCGAACATTACTGTCATTGCTCCTTTTAGTCTTGTGGTGCATTATATTTTCACAAAAACGTCAAATCTTTGGGTGTCGGAGACGTAATACTGCAATTGTTGAAAACGCCAGAGCCATATATACTGCGGGAGTTTGGCATTTGCCTAAAGATGCCGACAGGGGGGTCTTGCAACGATGACCAAAGATCTGGCAAGCAAATGTTTCCCCCGTCTTATTGTGTTATTAATTCTTGACCCGCTCTGGATTAGCCACCCCATGTCTGCAGTGGCATCTCAACGCACTGAAAGGGTCTCTCGTTAACTTAAGTGCTCTTGGCTCTTTCCACGCAATCAATTGCTCACTCTTCCTTATTTGGAACAATCTCCAAAAATATTGCAGTTTTTCATTTTCTCTTTTTGTGTAGAAAATTACTAGAGAAAACATATCTTACTAGTCATTTTGAGTGATTTTAATCTCTTCTTTGAAGCATGTGGAATGCTTGCATAAAAAAAGTAACCCTTTCACATGTCAGTATGCCTGCATTGAGGCAGGCTTCCTTATGTCACCCCTGCAAAGCGACAGTTTGGCAAGTGTCATGCAAACAAGAATCTGGCTTCTTTGAAGTGCATCCCTCAAAGGTTTAATTTTGATGGACCACTCGGAAACAGCTTTCTGTGGCGGCGCAGTTAAAGGTAGGGGCGTGTGTGTGTTTGCACCTTGAGCACCTATTAAAGGTGCACTCCTCTAATCAATTGCCACGGAAAGACATGTGTCCCGAAGTAGCAAACACTCTTTACATTGCTGCCCTCGCCGGTACTGACGTCATCCGTCCCCCACACCGAAGCAGAAATGATTGCAAAACGGTGTTCACGGAAGAAAACTTAGTTTTCGGCCACGACAATACATTTGCGGCTTTTGTGCACTTCTGGGTTCTCGCCCCCTTTGGCTCGCTCCTAGGGCCATTTCCTCGTTCCTCTTACGTAACTGAGTGCTGTCGCAATGGTAGCCAGAAAAATCTTGCCAAGGCATGGCTGGTCTGGGTGCTTAAGAACTGCTTCTTAAAGGGTAACTGCAAAGAAGAACAGGTGTTTTTTTTAAACAGCCTAATTGGGACAAGCATGTCACAAAAGAAATCTTCCGCGAAAAAAAATTTTTCTAGCAATATTTACGCCACAGGACGTAATTCAGTCGGGGTCACAACTTCTCCACATTTAGAACTCCCGCTCTTTCGACGCATGCGGAGTGGCTGTTATACGTCACTCCATGACGTATAAGCAGCCACTACGTGACGTGTAATACCGACTTTGTGGCGCGCCATTTAAAACTGACGAAATAGCCCGAAACTAAAATCAGTCTCGCGCAATAAATATTGCTGTAGAAAATTCTGCTTTTGGTGGAAAAATTGTTTTGTGACATGCCTGTCCCAATTAGGCTGTTTAAAAATACACTTTTTTTTCTTTGCAGTTACCCTTTACGTGGTGCTTTATATACTTGTCCTTCTCGAGTTCGTCAAGTTGCCCCATGCTATTAAAACTTCAGAAGTTTTATTCTTCGATTTTGAATGCATAAAAGGAAAAGCTCCCCTTCTTTCTGTAGCTTTGGGCAAGGAGAAGGGGTGTGCAGGAGAAGCAATAGAGGACACGGGGAAAGCAAATTCTGTGGAGCAAAAAACAAAATTTTGGAAGTCAGCCTTCACTACTACTACTTTCTCTGCTGTTATTCGATGCATCCTACTGGGTGATCTTTGAACTGTGGGAGCAAAGTTCATTGTCAGCCTAGCGTCTCCAGATTTCTACCAAAAATTGTCTTCTCTTGCTCTCTTTTGCAAGTTCTATTACAACGTGCCATCGTTCAAGCTTACCTATTGCAAAGAATTCTCGTAGGTTTCTGTCCGTCACGATCGCTCCAAAAAGGTTGAATCTCATTTGGTCGATGATGATGTTACATGATGATGTAACAAAACTAATACTGCAACTAAAACTGATTTTGTCTTTAATTAACGGCTTTTACTGATAAGTTACCTGTTCATCTTGCACAAACCAGATTTTTGTGTTAGTAATACTAGACTGTACCTGCTATAATGCTTTGCTGCTGCAGGTTCTCATTTGGAAATTATAAATAAACAAATAATATAAAATGTGATGTAATAATATTGTGAAAAATGTAAGACCTTGCTCCTGAAAATTTGGCTTTTTTTTTTTTATTTGTTACATTATTATTACCCACCAGTGCTACCTCACCTATGTGGATTCATTTACATATATTCTGCATTAACTGACTAGTGTAATGTGTATTTCGTGTGTTGCTCTGTGGTCAGAAGATTTGGGTTGTTCCCCCTCATGTAATACATTTTTTGGGAATGACCTTGAGAGTATTGAATTTGAACTTGAAGGCACAAAAGGTTCTCTTTTTTCTTGGTCCCGCTTGGTGGAGATAGAGAATTCAATAATCCTCTTCTCTTGTATGAGCACGAAGTGCACAGATTCTGAAGCCGGTGAAAATGGTTCAGGAGTAGCTTGCAGTTGTTCACACCTGGAATAATTTTAAACTGCGTTACTCTTTTGTTGTGATTTTAGTCATAATCTAAGATTAAGCGATTTCCTGCATATGGGCCTTTAGCTCATGTTTTGAGCAGTGCCCCTGACTAGCAAAACCGGATATCTTTTAGTCTCATTCGGATTTCACCTTGTCGTGCTCGCTCGCGTTGCTCGCAGAAAATAGCAAAAACACAAAAGCTGAAAAGATTGCACTAGTGCTTCAATATGACGCTGAAGATACTTGCTGCATGTCTCTTCAGTTAATTAAAAAACTTTTTTTAAATCTTCCATTCCCTTTATTAGCACACAAAGACACTTGTGGTTCGTTCCTTCATGACCAGAGGCCACAGTGCTGCTTTATGCTACCACTACAGGGTCCCATTCCTTGGAAAGTCCTTTGATGTGTTTGTGCTTGTCTTGCAAGTAGCGTCGAATGTGCCAATACACAAGGCCAGTACCTCTTGCAGCCTTGGATGCAAATGGAAGCTCGGCACTGAAACGAGCGACTCAGCACTCGCTCGTGGCACATGTCTCTCGCGTTCAAGAAACGCGAAGTGTGAAATTTATTGAGGAGCTTCTGTCTTGCGAACGCCACAGTGCCCCCTGGCCGAGAGCAACGGCATTACGAATTGAATTGCATAGATAAATTCGGTGGGCCTTTGGCATGTTGCTATGCGCCGGAGCTGGCTGGGCGGAGGCGTGGCGTCTGACCCCGGTGCTTGTGCCTCGCAGGTCCACCCGAGACCCCCGTCGCAATGAATGGGGTTGATCGCACGGACTTTGATCGCCTGGAGGAACTAGCGGCCACCAACGGTCCCCACCTGGTCCAGAGCCCCGTGCGTATTGTGGTGGAGCCCTGCTGGGACGATGACAACCCGCCACGAACCACCAATGGCTTCGGGTGAGCACTCTCTCTCTCTTGCATTCATGCCCCTGCAAGGAGAGTCCTTAGTCGATTGGGTGGGCTTGCTTTCCCCTCACCCTGTGTTGAAAGTCCCTAGTTGCTGGGGGACTGGGGTGAGCGATTTCGTGCATGCTTCCCCCTCTCCCTTTGGGGGAGAGTCTCCGGTCGTTGGGAAACTTTGGGCAAGCTTGGGAACGTGCCCATGGGCTTCGGGGAAGCAGTCTTGGATGTCACAACCGTGTGTACTTAGATGCCTACGGATGGCTCTGATGAGGTCACCCCTATGGTTTACGTCCGCATCATCTTGCTTACTCATGTTTTGCATATTCTTTGAATGTTGGCCAAGTGTGGGCAGGTTTTAAAAAAATCTGGGGATCTTGCTAAGGCAGTCTAGACCAATTGGGGGCTCAAAGGCTCAACCACATGGAGAACTTGGGGAAGCGACTTGGTTTTTGGAGACAACTGTTTTTTTTGTGTATTATGGCGACTTTAAACTGTCTTTTTCCTACATTCTTGAAGGTATGCATATTCATAAAATTGCTAATACTTCGCAGCGCACAACAGACAACACACCATCAAAACAGATACACACAAAGAAACAACACTCACGCAGCGCTGACTGTCAACTCTCGGATATATTAATCTTCGTTCTTATCTTTCACCCTTACGCACTAAAAAAGAACTAAATGTTAACCAAGGAAGAACAGCGAAAGAAAAATAAAAATAAAAATAAAAAGAAAGGGGAAAGATTAATATAGGAAAGAAAGATGGAAAGAAATGGAAGAAAATAAGATCTAGTCCTACTACAGTAAAATTACTGAGGAGGTTTTCCTAAATAATATAACTCTTTTCTTGATAAGCTAATCGACGGGGTACTAACGCATACTCCGTCTAGCAGGTCTATGCTCGCGGCTTCGATGATTTCTCGAGTTAGTTTGTTGTTGCTTCGTCCCAGTACTGTGCAATTGCCCAGAAGGGGGGAACATCCACAATCTCTACAATGAATGCCCAGATGGCCTGAGTTAGCGTTAATGGCGTTGCAGTTATGTTCCCGGAGCCTGTCATTGAGACAGCGCCCCGTCTGCCCAACGTAACGCTTCCCGCACGTAAGAGGGAACGAATATATCACTCCCTCTGCACAGGAAACGAACTTGGTCTTGTGATTTTTCGTGCAGCACTCTGTTCGAATAGGCTGCCCATTCACCCGCTTGCACAGGCTGGAAAGTCTCTGCGGAGCTGAGAAAACCACGTCGACGTTGACTCTGCTAGCTACTTTTTTAAGCTTGTGTGACATGTTGTGAATATAGGGCACTATAACAGGCCTTGTAGTGCGTTCTCTTTTTCGGTAGTTAGAAGCTTCGGCTTGCTTGACCTCCTTAAGTAGGCATTCAGAGACTGAAATTAATATCGACAAAGGGTATCCTGCTGAAACCAAGCGAGTTGTTTGCGTTTTGAAGCTCATGTCGGTCATGTGCACGCAGGATTTCTTGAGGGAGTTTTTTAGGCAAAGTTTTGCAATGCCTCGTTTAACAAGTTTCGAGTGTGCGGAACTATGATGAAGTAGTGGCTTTTTTGCCCTCGGTTCATAAGACCAGCAGATGTGACAGTTTTTAAGGAACAATCGAAGGTCTAAGAATCTTATGGAATGCTCGACCGGAAGTTCGTGGGTAAGTTTTAACGGATCAAGGTATTTCTGGAAGGTAGAAAGAACATCGGCCACCAAGGTGGGGAAGGTGCGACTGTTACTATCAAGAAAAACCAAGTAGTCATCCACGTAACGAAAAACACGCACTATTTTTGAACTGTCTAAGTTTTGCTGTAAGATTCTGTTGTGGAATGCCAGAAAGAGGTCGCTGAGCACAGGAGCTATACAGGACCCAATACATATTCCTGTTTTTTGTAAATATGTTGATCCATTCCAGGTGGCAAAGGTAGAATGCAAATAGGTCGATATTAGGTCCAGGAAACCCTTAATGGACACCCCTGCTGCATTTTGGAAGGCTATTACACCAAAGGAGTCAACACTGTCCTCTATGCACATCAGGAGCCGATCTTGAGGTAGGGCATAATAGAGATCCTTTACATCAATAGAAAAAGCCATGAGTCGTCTGTCCTTTGGTTCTTGAAGAAATTGCAAGACGTCATCCGAGCTTCTAATCAAATACGGATCATTTATGTCAAGAAGGTTTAGTTTTTCTTGAAGGAACAAAGCGATGGATTTTTGCCACGTGCCTCTTTCAGACACAATCACCCTGAGGGGGCACTCGGTTTTATGTGTTTTGGCATTGAAGAAAATCTCAAGGCTAGACAGTTTTTTACGGTCAATGGATGAAGCAAGTTGCTTCAGGTCCAGCGAATTACATAATTGCTTGGCTCTGCTTTTGATTATACTTAAGGAAATGTCATAATGGCACTGAAAAACGGACTCTACGGCTGCACAGGCCTTAGTGCCAAACTCGCTTTTATGCATGAGCACGAAACCACCTTCCTTGTCCGCAGGAAGAAGAGATAGGCTATGCTCTTTTAAGTATGCTTCGACCTTCTTTATGGACAGTGGTCTTACCGGATGTTTATGATGTGAAAGAACGTCTACACCTTCTGAAATGCACCGATCAACGTCAGTGAGAGAGGCTCTCTGAGATACCTGCCGGACCAAAGATAACAGCTCAGGTGCCGACTTGCGGGGTTCAACCGCAAACTTAGGGCCAAAGCTGAGTACCTTTCGCACTCCTGGAGGCAAGGAGATGTCACCAATGACATGAAGAGGTAGGCTTTGGGTTCTTGTCTTGCGAGGAGTGATAGATCTAAGATGCTTTAGGGTGAGTCGCCACAGAGACTCAGTTGTACGATCCGTCAGGATGGAGTACTCGCGCCACACTCTTCCTCCATAGGGTGGACTCGCTTGGTTGTGCAAAAACACGTACAAACTGTTCCTATAAAGTCTTGCCTGTCGATACCACTCAGCTTGTAGAATCTTGCAAAGCCTTCTGCCATGGCCTACGGACGGGGTAAAACCTCCAAATGATCCGTATTTGATTAGAAGCTCGGATGACGTCTTGCAATTTCTTCAAGAACCAAAGGACAGACGACTCATGGCTTTTTCTATTGATGTAAAGGATCTCTATTATGCCCTACCTCAAGATCGGCTCCTGATGTGCATAGAGGACAGTGTTGACTCCTTTGGTGTAATAGCCTTCCAAAATGCAGCAGGGGTGTCCATTAAGGGTTTCCTGGACCTAATATCGACCTATTTGCATTCTACCTTTGCCACCTGGAATGGATCAACATATTTACAAAAAACAGGAATATGTATTGGGTCCTGTATAGCTCCTGTGCTCAGCGACCTCTTTCTGGCATTCCACAACAGAATCTTACAGCAAAACTTAGACAGTTCAAAAATAGTGCGTGTTTTTCGTTACGTGGATGACTACTTGGTTTTTCTTGATAGTAACAGTCGCACCTTCCCCACCTTGGTGGCCGATGTTCTTTCTACCTTCCAGAAATACCTTGATCCGTTAAAACTTACCCACGAACTTCCGGTCGAGCATTCCATAAGATTCTTAGACCTTCGATTGTTCCTTAAAAACTGTCACATCTGCTGGTCTTATGAACCGAGGGCAAAAAAGCCACTACTTCATCATAGTTCCGCACACTCGAAACTTGTTAAACGAGGCATTGCAAAACTTTGCCTAAAAAACTCCCTCAAGAAATCCTGCGTGCACATGACCGACATGAGCTTCAAAACGCAAACAACTCGCTTGGTTTCAGCAGGATACCCTTTGTCGATATTAATTTCAGTCTCTGAATGCCTACTTAAGGAGGTCAAGCAAGCCGAAGCTTCTAACTACCGAAAAAGAGAACGCACTACAAGGCCTGTTATAGTGCCCTATATTCACAACATGTCACACAAGCTTAAAAAAGTAGCTAGCAGAGTCAACGTCGACGTGGTTTTCTCAGCTCCGCAGAGACTTTCCAGCCTGTGCAAGTGGGTGAATGGGCAGCCTATTCGAACAGAGTGCTGCACGAAAAATCACAAGACCAAGTTCGTTTCCTGTGCAGAGGGAGTGATATATTCGTTCCCTCTTACGTGCGGGAAGCGTTACGTTGGGCAGACGGGGCGCTGTCTCAATGACAGGCTCCGGGAACATAACTGCAACGCCATTAACGCTAACTCAGGCCATCTGGGCATTCATTGTAGAGATTGTGGATGTTCCCCCCTTCTGGGCAATTGCACAGTACTGGGACGAAGCAACAACAAACTAACTCGAGAAATCATCGAAGCCGCGAGCATAGACCTGCTAGACGGAGTATGCGTTAGTACCCCGTCGATTAGCTTATCAAGAAAAGAGTTATATTATTTAGGAAAACCTCCTCAGTAATTTTACTGTAGTAGGACTAGATCTTATTTTCTTCCATTTCTTTCCATCTTTCTTTCCTATATTAATCTTTCCCCTTTCTTTTTATTTTTATTTTTCTTTCGCTGTTCTTCCTTGGTTAACATTTAGTTCTTTTTTAGTGCGTAAGGGTGAAAGATAAGAACGAAGATTAATATATCCGAGAGTTGACAGTCAGCGCTGCGTGAGTGTTGTTTCTTTGTGTGTATCTGTTTTGATGGTGTGTTGTCTGTTGTGCGCTGCGAAGTATTAGCATGTTTAACCAACTCGCCCAAGCTGAAGTATTGACCAAGTTCATAAAATTGTCTACAATAAGATGGCAAAAGCCTCTTCCCAAATGGAAGAGCCCCCAATTGGTCTGACTGCCTTAGCAAGATCCCCAGATTTTTTTAAACCTGCCCACACTTCGGCCAACATTTGGGCCACATTCATGGGATGTTAATGGGGCGTAAAGACATCCCGGGAATATCCTCAGAACCGTGTTTAGCTTCAGGGTTGGTACTCTCTCTTGTACATGAAGACACATTGCTTCATTCATGGCCATGCTTCAGAACTCTTAAAAGTGTAAAAGCTGGTTGATGGGTTTCTACGAAGTTGGATGGAGCAGTCGACATGCAAGGAAAAGTACTGAACAAGTGTACAAGCGTGACGCTTTTCAGGTGTCGCTGCCTCTGGCTTCGCCATGTGCGACGCACCGCAGCGGAGCGGTTTCACCATTTGACGGCAAGTTGCTCGTTTAGTGATTCATGGTCAAGGCCGTGGCTTGCCTGAATTAGCTCTGCTAGGGGAGATGAAGTGGTCGCTAGCTTGTTGCCATTTGTCTACTAGTACGGCTTATTGTATGTTTTGCATGCCTTGGTTGACGTCTTTAATGAGGTTTTAATAGAACCTCAATGTGAAATTTGACGGTGTTTTGAAGATGGCCGTTTTGGGTTGTATTCTCCTTGCATGTTGTGAAACAATTTTTTTTCTCTCATGTTAATAATGTCTTTGAACTAATTCTCTAATGGCCATCTTGCTATGTGCTTGGCTGCGCTTGTGATTGGACACAACTTTTGCATGTTGATAAAGAGGCTTTTTTGCTAAGGTTAATATACTTTTCAGTAATATGGCTAAATTTGTCTTGCTAAGCACTGTAATTTTATGGTCTATTGCTTTAGGTTTGGGCAACATTCTTGCCATGTTCTGGGCCATAGCCAGTTTCTTGTACTTTACGACACAATGCAGTTATGATTTTATAGGGGTGAGCTTTCATCACGCTTTAGATAATTTCCACAAGTTATGGTGGCTTTTTTGTAGTCGGTTCAAAGCCTTTGGCTGTGTCAAATTATGAGGGTGACACGCGGTAGCTCTGGTATCGCGCACTTTTTTCCAAGAAAAAAATTTTGTTCCAAAAGTCGAGAAACTGGATTGATAATTTCCTAGAGTCTGCAGACAGGCCTCTGCATCAGCAGCAATCGCCTTGCGTAGAAGTCTGTTCTGTCAATTTCCGCAGTTGACAAGCACCGAAGTGTGCACTGCAGCGAGCGCTGACGTGCAAGGCAGGGGGAGGGTAACTTTCATTGTAAACCGAAAGATAGAGTTGAGAGTCTTGTTGCCATGGGGCAGAATGGAAATCTTAATGGAAATCTCCCCACGTCCTGAAATGGACTGGGGTCGGATAGCGCGGCTTCTGTTTCGGCTGATAGCTGCCACTTCCGAGATAGCTGCTGTGTGATGCGGGATATCTTTTGTCATGCAATGTAAGAGTGGACGACTGGATTTCAACTCTGTTGGCACGCTTCTTGGTTCTGTTAGATTGGGTGCACGAGGGTTGAAAGTTGTGTATGCATAGGCCAAAGGTCAGGTGGACGTGGGTCGAACGTTGGGGGTGGGTTGGTCGTTCAAAGGCCCTTTTGTGCGCTTGCTGTGACGTCGTGCCTATTAAACCCTTTTTTGGAGGGGGGAGCTTTTTCTAGGACAGAAATTAGTCGACGTGTGCTCACAAACAAAGTGTGCCCTTAATTTATATGCGCTTTATGACTTAGAGCTGCTATCATACATGTTTTTATCTTCTTTATGCGTTCTCCACTAAGGATACCGTGGCTGTTAAAACATGCATCCAAAGACAAGGGGTTACTAACAAGTTTTTGAAAAATAAGAGTGCAAACAGAATGAGAAAAGGTGCTCGGCGCACGTAAAGGGATATCTCTGCAGAGTATACGTACGCCCGTCAGTCTCATGGTGCGATATCCAAATGGGGTTGTGCTAAAGCACAGAAGCGATGTAGCACAGTCGACGAGTGTTTCTAAACTGGGCCGCCGTGCCCCGATATCGCGACTACCACCGTCTTATCTCTCAAGGTTCGACTGCGCTTAGACAATTCTCGTCGAGATAAAGTCCGTCTTGACCAGAGGCCTTCGCTTCGGGGAAGGAGGTTTCGAGAGCTCTCTTCCTGTCCGCAGTGCAGTCTGCCACTTCGTTTGTGCAATGCCTTAATCAGCCGCGTGCATCGTACGACCGCCACGCGATCGTCCTGTGTCGGTTGTTATCATCTCTGGAAAAAAGAAACAAAAAGAAAAAACACTGAAGACAAGGTTTGGGTCCCTATCTCAAGGCAGTCTGGTGTCGGACGTCGTGCAGTGTGTTTGTGTGCCCGACCCGTTGCAGCGGATTCGTCATGGTGGAAGTGAACGGGTCAGGAAGCATCCGCTCTCTTTATTATGATACGTGCACATGCATGTTTGTGTTTGTGTCTTGGACATGTGCGTTTGGTGTGTGGAGGTATTGCAGTGGCTCAAGTGTTCTTGTTGGTCTTTGTAAGAATTTGGCGTAGCCTTCTTCTGGGAACTTGCAGCATTAGTGAAGCATGAAATGGTTTTTATTGCTATTCCCAGTCCCAAAACTTTGTCCGTCCGTTTGCCTTTGCATTTTCCACTAAATTTAGCGAGGAGAGTGCTGTCACATGACGTCACATGACCTATACACCTTGGGGAAATTGACATCACGTGACCTGACATCACGTGACCTATCAACTATTCAGCATTCTTGCTAAATTTAGCGGGAATATATATGTTGCGTGAACACCAATTCCCTCACTAATTTCCTATAATTAGGGCTCCGTGTTTTCGGAGTTTATTTTTCGTGAAATTCAGAGAGTGTTTTTCGGAGTTTACTTTTTAGCAAAAATTCTGTGTTTATCGGAGTTTATTTGCGTAAATCACCAATTCTCCGAAATTTGGAGATTGATTTCGCAGTGTTTCCTATTAATAAATAATAACCGGATGCAAACGTATGCCAGATAAAAAATCAAAAGCACTTGTATCACTTATGATTTCTTCAGTTGAATTTGGCATTGGTGTCATTGGCAATACTAAATTGTCCCACGACTGAAGTCGCACACAAGTGTGGCTTCGATAAACGTCGATACCTTAAAATCAATAAACTGCCAGAGGTAGTCGCAAGGAAGCTCGTAGTCATCCCATCAAGCTATCTCGAGGCCGTGCAAGGTGGAGTGGTTAAGGATGGTAATAGAGAAGTTTCAACTGCCCCTCTTCCCTATTTTATACAATCTCTATGGCCTATAGCTTTCACTGTTACCCCCAGAAACATGCCCTCTCCTTTCTCTAAATACCAAATCCAATGGCCCAAACTGGAAACCAAAAGAGTGGCTTTTGTCGTGACACGAATGGTACGATGACCTGTTTCCCTGAATCAACCTTGACAAGACAAGCCATAAAACCCTCTTTTGACAACGGTCCGAGGCTTGAAAGATAAGTATGGTGTCATTTTCCCAGGACCATTGATCCTGCGCTGCTCAAATTGTAAAAAAAAACAAAAAAAAACAAAAAAAACACTTTTTTTTTTGTTGTTTGGGGGGGGGGCATGGACACATAACAATTTGGAGTTTATCGGATAAATCCGAATTGACAGAAATTTTACCGGCGGGTGTTTTTTGGAGTTTTTCGGATTTATTCGAAAACACGGAGCCCTACCTATAATGTATTTCATGCATTATAGTAGGAATTTAAAGGCAAAGGTCCCTGCCATTTGCCTTGTTTTGTTTATCTAGCTGTCAACCAGTGCTCGGATGCAGTTGATCTGTGTTGTCTGAAAGGCTGAATTGCACGATGCAAGTCTGACATCACTTGTTATGTTTTCGGTTCTCGCTCCTCAGATTGGGCGAGATTGGCACGAAGCATCCTGTTGATCAGATTCAAAGTTGTGCGTGCAAATATATTATTGTTTTTACTACACGCTTTTCAAGAATTCTTTGGTTAACAATCTCGTTTAGTTTCATTGCTTGTGCCCAATTATACGGAGGCTACAAAAATATTATGGAAGTTCCAAGTGTCCGAAGCTCCCTAATGGTCTTTTGGGTGCATTTAAAGAGAAGCCAAGAGTTTCAGATAATTCCTGCCATTAGTTTACATGGGTTTCGACATGCACTGAGAGCGAGGTGTTCTTAACTACCTTGACTTAATTCTTTCAGTGTCATAGAAATGGTAATAAGATTTATCCTGTATGGCATTGCACCCTGGATATAAAGGAAGCAGCCGTGTGATCTAACCAGTCTGTCTCATACAGAGTTTTTTTTATTGTATACTGCTTATTGTATATTGCAGCTTAACATTCTGTTGAATATGGCACAACTACTACAGCCCCAGGCTAATCAATATTGCATTAGAGTGTGCTGGGCTTATGTTTACTTCAAGGATGAACTGTGAGTAGAGTCCTTTACACAGTGGCCTGTACTTTCAGAGGGATAACCTAACATTTGCAATGAACCGGAAGTAAGAGGCAGTGTCCGCCTTCACAACACAGAAAGCTAGGGCTCGGCGTCGATCAAAAATTTTACCCCAATTAACCTCTATCCTTTAATCGATTATTTAATCAAATAACTGGTTGCATCGACCTTCACTCATAATATTTAAAATAATGGCAAAACTACATATTTTACTTTTTAATATCTCTTGCTATGTCATTTATTGTGGCGTGTGAAGTTTCATTGAAGCTTGACGCCATAATGTTCAGAAAAAGAAAATGCAAGTAAACCATTTTAACTATTAAATATTTTCACTGTACTTTTGAAATCTCGTAATCATTCTGAATTCCAGTAATAGTGCATGTTAAAATTTTTTACCATGGAATACAACAATGCAGCCTCCTAAAATACATAAATGGGTGCCAAGTAGAAAGAGGAAGCCATTCACTTTCTTCCCTGCATTCGCAATTAAAAAATAAATAAAAAAATTGAGGGTGATAAAGCATTAATTGATTAATCGAAAGGCTAATTGATTGAATGCCCAGCACCACAGAATGCAGATTTATTTATTAATGCGTGGGGACAATTATTTAACAAGGGTAAAATGCCATTCTTTACAGTAACCCCTGGATAGTGTATGGGGTGTCCCACATATTGCTAAAATGGATGCCCCTCTTACCATAAAATACCGGGGGAGCACCCACTCCACTTTCACTGAAAAGTAGGTTAATCTAGACATGGGCACTTGTCCGGTCTAATCGGGCGCTTAACGTATAATTTGCAGAATTCCCAAAGTTTAGGAAATGTTAATAGCGGGCACTACCGCAATATTTTACGAGACTGCGCTGTCAAATTGTGGCCATTTTACACTCTGCAGCGCACTTGGGGTGCCCTCGGCCAGGCTGCGTGTGAGACATCGGGAAAGTCTCGGTTCGGTAGCTGTGACGTGATGTCAGACCCAGAGAGTGCCGTAGAGATGAGTAGTCGCAAGTCGCACGCACGTTTACGGCGGTCTTTAGGCATTGTTGCCCAAGAGGTCTGCATGCCCTTCTTGACTGGATTGATTGGCAGACTAGTTCAGGAATTCAGGAAATGGGAATCTGAGTAGTTTAGGAGGATTCCAGTTTTTTATAGTTTCAAGTTGGATTGTATTCTGTCGGCCGACTTTCACTGAGATCTGCAACGTTTGGCCGTAGGTAGAAACCAACACCGAAATCGTTCCGCCCCTTAGGGAAACCAGACACATAAAAAGACTTTTACTCCCGTCACCTTGAGGCTGAGCTGAGCGCTTTGCCGACCGAGCTAGCGAGGGACGGCGTTTGCTCTCGACGTGAAGGGGGACCCTTTTGCGCAGCGTTCGAAGGTGTGCACCTCGCGTCCTTGAAAGCGTTTGGGCATGTCGTGCTACGCCACCTTGCGGCGTTTGTCAGAAGTGGGAGTGAATCTTCAACACATCTGCTTTGCGGCGAGGCGGTTCCGTTGAGATGCCCCTCTTCTTTTACCGTGGTCGTGGCTGTGAAGCGGCCATGATCGAGGTGGAAGAAGAGAGGAATGAGCTCATTCAGGACGTAGGAAATGCGGGGGTCCCTTCATCAGGGACCCCGCAGACAAACGCCTGATAAGTGTGGGGCCTATCGCACATTCTGTGCTTACCAGTCTTCGTCAGCGTGATGAAGCTTGTACCATCTTCTTTATTTGGGGCTGTAGGGGAAGAACTTGGTTTGTGTTTTCATTTAAGGGGAGAAATTGAGTTGCATTGGCAGTCGTCCAAATCCGGGGTTGGTCCCCCAAATAGGGGGACCAACATAAGGCAGAAAGGGCGTTTGAAAGGTGGAGTTGAAAGATTTCGTAAAGGAGGAACCTCATACTCTTCGCTTTTTGTAAACTTGTGGTTTCACCAGTGGCATATTTTAACTTCGATTTTGTTATAGGATTGTAAGACTACTTTGGGCCCTTACCCATTGTGATAACTATGGCGCCACCCAGCAACGTGCTGGGGATTTTAATAGAACGAGAGGGCAATCATGCCGTTATTCTCGTTGCTCAATTTACTCACAAATTTATCAAACTTCACATGTCTAAATATATATATATATATATATATATATATTCTTCATATGGCAGTTTTTGCTTTCCTGATGATTTTAATCGAAGCAATTTCAGAAAATACTTGTATCTTAATGGTGGCATTTTCTGAAGGCGAGAGTAGTGGAGGAATTGCCGCATGGGTGATTTACATAACATACTAAAGAAGTTGGAAAGCAAAAATTATACCAAACACAAGGCAAATGGGAGGTATAAGACCACAGCTATGTTTCGAGCAGAAATAAATAGATGACACGAGGTGATTATGAGCATGTGTCGTTTTTACTTCTCGAGACATGAAAACGGGGGCTCGCAGCCGACCGCCTGCAGGCCGCGTTTTAGCAAGTGGCGGGACGAGGGTTTGAGATCCCCAATCTAAACGATTCCCAATCCGATGTGTAAAACGCTGATAAGTTCCTCTGGACACTGCCTACGCAAAAATAGTTCTAACAGCTAATTAACAATAAGAATAGTGTTTTATTGAGAGAAAAGCAAAAATGCAAACTTGCTGGCAAAGAACACTAGACAAACAACAATCACGTTTAAAAGGTTTGAGATGAGGGAAGCCAGTAAAAGAAGCTGAACACACACCACCTTCTTTTTAAATGATTCCCCCACTCCACCCTTGTTTTTTTTCTTCTCCCGGTTTCTCTTGACTCTGATATTTCAAGTACAAGTTTTTTTAATGGACGTGTTGCAGGGGAGCGCCCCGCGCCCTCTTCACGATAGACTGTTCGGACGAGGAAGGGGAGGAGACGCAGCAAAGGCCGACCGAGCATCTCATGGGCGAGGAGCTGAGACGCAATCGGTCTCGAGCTAAACTTTTCAGGTGAGACTGCTTCCTCCTTTCGATTGCGCTGTTTTCATGCGTGTGCTCTCTTGGGTTGATGACACCTCAATGCATATCGAAGTGCTGCTGCGGCTCGTTTTGTGAACCTCGTGTGCGGCGTGTACGGGTTTGAACCTGAATACACTGCACACCTGTGTAGCTATTTATTTGAGGTGCCTGGCACTAAAAGCCATGCTCTGCCCGACAAAAGACTACAGAATAGTCTTTTGTCGGTCAGAAACCCGGTTCCCAGTTCCCTTCTCGCCATTCCCTCTTGCACATTTCTCACCTCTTCCTGCAGGAAGGAGGAGGGTGTTCCTCTTTCTCAAATGGAAAGGAGGAATTGAGAGAGAGTTTCCTTTTTTCTGGCTGGCTCCTTGGCCTTCAAGATGAGTCAGCATTGTGCACGATCGGATAGAGACTATGTTGTGATGCTGGAGTTGTGAATCAGTTTTGTTCTCGAGATAAAAAAAAGAAAGCATTTTGAGTTTTTATCTATACAGCTGAATCTTGTTAGTTCAAACTTGAGGTGGACTGAAAATTTGTTTGAATAAAGCAAAATTTGAATTACCGGGAGTTTCCTCCCATAGAGACGCAGAGGATGGGACCCGCATGTTAGTTTGAATTATCCGCAAGTGTCAATTAAGAGAGTTTGAGTTAATGAGAGTCGACTGTTGAAAGACAAGTTTTGCGGGCCCATCTGGTAGTAGCGAGTTTTTGCCCCGCCTTTCCCCATGCCGCCAATCTTGTAAACCTTTTCGAGAAGTGCTAAATGGGCCATATTCTGCCCTTGCATGGCATCGCAATGGGGCTACCAAAGCATCTGCTTTCTATACTTTGTTTCACCGTAAGTGCAAGCAATTTTGCCGAGCACACAAGCTCGTGCGGTGAACGCGCCGTTCAAGGCAACACGCTTGTGCTTGTAGCTTTGACTTCAGTTGCACTTATGGTGAAATGGAGTATGGTATGCTAAAAATAATTCATCAAGTTTGTTCAAGGGCTACCAACTATTGGGAAACTAGGCTCTTTATAAATGTAATGCAAAAAAAAACTTAATTTACAAATTTTTAATTTTTTATTTTTGTAATTTGATGCAATTTTTTTGGACAGCACCTTTAGCAGAATTGTTTTGGCACATCTAGGCTGTAGCTGTCTTGCCACGAGTTGTTTGCAGCCTAGTGAGCCGTCCCTGCTTCTTAACATGATCACACTGGACGCCGACACTTTGGGATTTGCACTAGCTTCTACCGCACTGAACGTGATCCAGCACAAATTACATGTTCGAGGTGTAAGGACTTAAATTGTGCCCTGCCTCCCAAAAAATGAAATGAAATGAGAATCATCAGCCTTGGCAAGTCTCCTAGGGTCTGCATTTGCATACTTCCAAAAAGTACCCCCTCTTTTCACGCGACCGCGTTATCCGGTATGCTTTGAATGCTCCGATACCATTCCAGTCCTTTAGTGAGGAGTACTTTCATTCTTTAAATATGTTTCGTGAGTTTGAACTGGCTAGAAAAGCTAACTAGTAATACCTGTCTCAAGTTTCACATACCGATTTTATGCGGGGCTTATTTAACGCTTGCCAAGGCCTTTTTTCAGTCGCAAACCTGACGATTGGAGACAGTGACGCCGCAATCTTGCTGCTTTTGACATTTCGCCGCATTGTTTGCCCGCTCGCACGGCGGCGTCTGTTTTTGAGATGAAGCAAATCAAAAAGGGCTGCCTTGTTTACCTCTTCTAGTTTTGCTGCGAAGGCACGATTTCGAGCGTGAGTATGGTCAGACAACACTTGTGACTAAGCTGTCCTGTTGTGCCCGTCGCCAACCTGTGGTCCGTTTTGTGGCACCGTCTTGGCCAGAGCCTTTCTTTGTACGTCTTTGAGTGGGTCCGGCGAAAGCTTTGGTAGCGTTTCACTACGTCGCAAAAGCTTTGGTAGCGCTTGTCAACGTCGCAACAGAGTCGAGCAGAGCTGTATGAATGGGCCTCTAGGAAGGACAGTAACGCTTGTTGATGCGCTCGAGATGTTGCCCGTCTCTGCCTCGAGGTAGTTGTCGGCCCTTGTGTGGCTTGCAGTATCTGCTCGAATGTCTTAAAAAACCCCTTAAAAAAAAAAAAAAAAACTGTTTTTTTAATCAGTCTAATAAGGACATGCTTGTCAAATTTTTTTTTTAGAGCAATATTGACGGCGAGAGTTTTATTTAAAATTTTGAGCGCAAAGTTCACGACGTCACGGAACGGTCATTCGCTCACCGTGGTATTTTGCTCTTTCCACCTCAGCGGGAAGAGCAAAAGAAGAGTTTTCTCTCCCGGGAATGCCAGGAGAGGAAATTAGTGGAAAGGAGGTGACTACCGACTAAATTGCGTCTCACGCCGTCAATATTGCTCTAAAATTTTTTTTTTCTTTCAAGAACTTTATTGTTTGACACGTGTCCCAACCAGACTGTTTAAAAAAACTTTTTTTTTTCTTTTCAGAGGCCTTTTAAAACTTCTGTCAGTTTCACATTTGTTAGCCTTCTTTCTTGGCAATCTGACATCTCGTCAGTGCGCTTCCGTCTCGTACTAGAGCGACTTGTCCGCTGTCCCAGTGCAGGTGTTTTGTGTTGTTTCTGCGTTAGGGGCGTGGTTTCTGTCATCTCTCTCGTCGTGGTCTGAGGGTAGAAGAATGTACTTGGCGTCCGCTACCGCTAGATTGTGTTGCGCATTTGTCTTCATCTGTAGTTCAGCGTTTCTGGTGTGTTTTGATGGTTTGCCTGTTTGGGAAGTTAAGGAGATGCATGTGGAATTAAGACGTGTGTCCTGTCCCCATTCTTTCCGTCGTCTCCACTCTTAACGATGTGCAACATGTAGTGGTACAAGTTAAAAAGTTGATTTTTGGCACTAGTGTATGTGGCCGCTCAATACTACGTCTGTTTATGCGTCATTCCTGTAAAACTGCAGAGCAAAGCTATTTATTGCTGGGAAATTGTAAACAATTTTTATTGCCAGGGGAGTAACAGCTGTAGGGACCTCATTAGCTGTCTGATAATAAATTAAAACTAACCAGGTTCTCGAAAAGAAATCGGATACAACTTGCGAAGAGCTCTTTGTTTTAAATCAAAGTGTATAAGGCTCCTGTAGAATTCGTAACATGTCGATAATGGCTGCTATTGCCTTTAGATATCCAGATTCTGTTAGTTTGGTTGTTTTGGGGAGTATGGCTTTTTTCTCCCGAATGCCTCTTTAAAGTCCCTTTTCTATTTATTATCTTATGCTGTTTAAGATGAGCAAGCACATATTAAGACAAATTCTGTAATGGTAGAGACAATCTTTGTGTAAAATATTGTTTTCATAGGCACATTTTTTGTAGTGTGTGCACCTCCTAAATGCAAACGGTAGTGACAATAAGAGTAATTTTGCACACTGATCCATTATACTCAATTCAACCAGCAATATTTTACAATAGCATTTCTTTAACCCCATAAGTGCCAAATATTTTTTCCCAAAAGTAACCTAAAAGTGCCAGATTTTTTTTATTTTGAATTGTTATTACCTCTAGTATTACACATAACATTTAAAAAGGTTATTACGCAAAAATCAGCGGAGGCGAAAAAATATATTTGCCAACTAATACGAGTTCTGCCATCTATGATCAGCGCCGCAAAACTACTCGGACAAGCCTAGCTGGTTCGTGGAATTGAGAGTAACCGAAAAAACCACTGGACGAGCTGAGCTCGTCCGTGGCATTTTTAGCGAGAAAGTGGCCGACAAGCTCAGCTCGTCCAAGGCACTTAAGGGGTTACTAAGCAAGCACGCGTGCAAAAAAGAGAAATAGTTGCTTCTTTTTATTTTTTTATAGATTTTAAACGATTCAATTGATCCATATTTCTATATACGGCGCAAATGCCGTCACTCTTGTTGGCATTGTTCGCGCATGCATCTCCAGTGAGCTAGAACCATTACGCGACGCAGACGTCGGAACCCCAATATTTCTTTTTAACTGAAAGCCTCAACTGGTTGACCCTAGACACGCATTCCTAGAAACTCGGCCAAGTTTGCTCAGAGGCGAAGGTCTGAAATTTTGTCATTAAAATCCTTTCAGTCTCTGTTGTTATTTGTGCCTTTGCGCGATTGACCCACCCGAGTATGGTTCAAAGCAAAGTTCAGGCAGCAGTTATATAATGAAAAATCTGCCTTTCCTTCACGGTCTTGTTTGCAACGTTGTTGCAATGCGTGATGGCGAAGGAAAGCTCCTTCTACAAGGCTCTCTACTCTCTATGGCTGGTGGCTCACTCCTCTCCAACATTTGCGCTGCTAAAGTGGAAAGGGTGGGGGGCTTTGTGGGAGGGGCCAGTCTTGCCATTTTTAAAAGGGGGCTCCGACAACTTATCGATCTACCCAAACAAAAAATTTTTTGAATACTTGGGCTTTGTTCTTTCCGGCATTCTATTTATTATTCCCAAATTCAAGATCACTATTGAGAAAATGGTGAGGGAAGGTGATGCCAAAACCAGCATTTAAATTTTCCCACCCTCTCTGGCGGGGTAGGTGTACAACTTGCAAGTCGTGGGGGCAGTCTGGAATTATTTTGGGCATGTTTTTTTGGTCTTTTGCTTTTGTCAGCTTCCCCAGCATTCATTTCACACCGTTGGGACTTTTTGTAACCCGCCGGGAACAAGTATGGGAACATTTGACATCGCATTCTTAGTGTTGCCAGTAGAACCTCTGTTTCTCACACCAAATCTAAAAATTTGGTTAACTTTGCCAAAATCAATTGTCGCGATTCGTAATTTGGGTTCACAAGTTGAAACGCGTCCATTAATGCATCAAACGAATTTCGAGGCAAATCGGGGACGACCGAAAATTCCCCGGAGCTCCCTATTAAACCGTAGGGAGCCTGCCATCGGTCAGTGTGTGCGTCTTGTGACGAGCTTTGTGTGTTGCGTGTTCCGTGTGCCTTGTCGTTGTCCCTGCCACATGTGTGGAACGTGCGTTGTGTGCCCTGGCGGCGCGTGCAGACAGTCTATGTCGGGAGCGCACTTATCCAATGAGGACCGGGAGTACACCAGCAAGGGTTCCAAGGACTTCATCGTGGCCACCCCTGAGGAGTTTGTCAGCAGATTCGGAGGACACCACGTCATCAACAAGGTGCGTGGCGTTCGGGCAGGTCTCTGCCGACTTTTAGGGCTTTTCGTAGCCCCCCCCCCTCATTGTCATACCTGGCAGGGTTGGGCAGAAATGCCCTGAAAAGTGTTTGGAATACTGGAGTATGTGGCAAAGGTGCCCAAAACACCGATACCGTAATGCATTTCTAAAAAGACATCATGACACAAATTGTAAATACATTTGGAACATGTAAAAAGTATTTGAAATAATGAATACGGGAACAGATTTTGCAGAAATACGGGTAGCGAAATACATTTTGTCAAAAGACCATTCCAGATGTCCTCGCCACCGTGCTCGCTCGTCGTAAGAGGTATTATAGGACAGATGCAAAGGAAAAGAAAATTTTTTTTAAACCTGTTCGGGAAAAGGAAGTCATAAATGAATTTACTACAAAAAGAAAAATTTTAAGAGCTATATTTATGGCGCGATACAAATTTGTAGTTGGTGCCCGCGGGTGCCGTGGAAAAGTGGCCTCTATTTTTTACTTGACTGGCTGCTATTTATCAGGTGGTGCTTGCTCTCTTTTAGAAGCTTCCTGTGGTCTCTAAAAGTTACTCATTAATCTTTGTTTGAAGTGCAACAAAAGACAAAGATTAATGAGTAACTCTTAGAGCCCAAAGGAAGCTCCTGAAAAGGCACAAGCAGACGTGATAGACCTGTGTGCTAGGGCGGTGCCCCAGAGCAGACGAACTTGCGCGGTGGCGGCGTGGAGAAACGCGTTGAACCGGCGGCGCAGCGCGACGGCGTACAGGCCTACCATGTGACCCGCGACGGCTCCCGCGAACGCCAACTACAAATTCGTTTTGCACCGTAAATATAGCTCTAAAGTTTTTTTTTCTTCGTTGTAAATTTGTTTCACAACATTCTTTCTCCGTCTAGGCTGTTTAAAAAAATTTTTTTTCTTTGCATGGTGTCCTTTACTGTAAAATACCGGGCAAGCGCGCACTCAAACTTTGGAGATAATCGCAAGAAAATGGAGGATGGGTGCTTTTCCGGTCATCAGTTTTACATATAAATGTACTGTGCATATTTTCTCAGATCTCACAAATTTGGTAATGGGCACTTAATGTGGGATGGGCGGATGCGCGGTATTCTACGGTAAAAGTTTTCGAGGCATGCAATCGTCAGCAGTTGCAAGCTTGTGAATGGTTCTTTGCTTTTTGAGCCTTGTTTCGCCAGTGATTTTACCTGGAAATGCTACCTTTGAAGGAACTCCGTGCGAGCGAATTTCAAAGCTTAGAGAGACTGTACAAAGGAAGCTGGTGGTGGGGAACCTTACTTTACCTTTTTCTCTAACATGCGGTTCTCTCGTTAGGACATCGCAGAAACTTTAGTGAGATGTGTTCAGCCTTAAGGTGGCTGTCGGAAGGACGTCTTTTTTTAAAATTTATTTTCTCGTAGAACACAGAGGTTTTCTTACGTATTGTGTTCTACCTCTGGCAAGCCTAACTAAACAAATCATTCGTAGCAAAATAAAAATAAAAATGTTTTCTTTTTCATGTTTTGTTGATAGCGTGGCCTCTTTTTCTGCAGGAAAGTGGGTAGCTGAGGAGGGAAGGAAACGTTAAATCTCGAAGGGCCAATTTTTGTTGTAGGGAAACCAATGCTTGCTTGAACAAAAAATGCTGCCTGTTTTTAGGCTCTTTGAACATGAAGCTTGCATTCCAGTTACTTGTTGGCCACAATTAAAACAGTTTCATGTCTTCAAAATCAATTAGGCATCAAAATAAAAAAAAAATTATACTGGCTTCTGGCCTGATCACGCACAAAATATGTCCATCATGAACCACACTCCGTGCGGTGTTTGTGCAATATTTTTGATCTTTTTATTATCTATTTCTTTATCTGTATTTTTATTTTTACTTTATTATTTTATTTTGTTAATATTTGAATGACCTTTTCTTTTATGTTTTTTTACTTGTCATTTACATTTTTCATTACCTATTTATTTGTTTTATTTAATAAAATTAATTAATTTTACTCAAAAACTGCAGTGGTCACCGGCACTTCTGCATTCAAATGAAACATTGACCCGTTTATACCATCTGCTCTAGTAGCTTGATGGCTCTAGCATCCAACTGCCACCACACTGACCCAGGTTTCTAGCCTCGCCAGGGGCTCAAACTTGATATATTCTCTTTATATAAAATCTCCACGTGTGTAACGCTCCCATTGTGTCACTTGCTCATGACCAGCGATGCCAGAAGTATAGATTCAGTGAGGGAGGGAGGGAGGGGGAAGGGCGCTGTAGCAGGGTTCCTTTTTGCGGTTCTTTCTATTGTTCACACATTTAGAATTTGCCGGCATCCATGTGCGTGTTGCATGATCGCGGCACGCTACTCCATGGCTTGCACCTGGTGTTGGCGCAGGTGATGGCATTGTGATGAGCGCCTGGCGTGTACCCTCCCCCCCACCCCCTTCCCAAGTATTGTTATGGGAAGAAAAAGCGGAAAAGGAGGTGTGGCTGAGCCTCCCCTTTCCATTCTTCTTTTCCCTCTACCCATGTATTAAAGGGGGGGGAGTGGCTGAGCCTCCCCCTAAAAGCGCTCCCCTGCCCCACTTCGGTTCCGCCGTCCTTGTTAATGACAATTTTCTCATAGAAAGCGCTGCGTAAAACACATTCTGTGTTAGGCTTCATCGTCAGAAAAAAGTGCCTGGCTACGAAGACCCCTTTTCATGCTGTGCACTTTTGAAAATGAAGGCTGTCGCCCATTCCCGAGACGTCGGCCGATGTTGGTGCGTCCCTCTCGTTGCAGGTATTGATTGCCAACAACGGCATTGCGGCAGTGAAATGCATGCGCTCCATTCGAAGATGGGCGTACGAGATGTTCAGCAACGACAAGGCCATCCGCTTTGTCGTCATGGTGACTCCCGAGGACCTCAACGCCAACGCCGGTGAGTGTTGCCACGAATCGGGAGAGGCGGCGCGTTTCAAAAGTGCGGGCGGAACTTCGGTGGGTGGTGCCGTTCGGACGCCCTTCTTTTCTTCCCCGGGAGGCTTATCGCACGTTCTGTGCTCTCGAGTCTTTGTCGGCACGATAGAGCTCGTATAAAGTTATTTCGCGAAAGATGTTGCCGCTCTTCGTACAATGCACGAGCCTGTAGGAAACTCTCGAGGAATCGCATACTAGTATCGAAGGCAAACTTCGTCGATCAGGATGCGATATTCTTTTTTAACGTCGCGAAAGGACCTCTCTCATTTCATCCGTGTTGGCAGCCTCCGACATGTTTCTGGCAATGCCGAATCGGTGCTGGTCGTCGACGCTACGGTTTTGGAATGCGCCTCCGACTCGTGCGCATACAGTGCCCCAGAAAGTGGTTTCTCAATTCACGCTGTTGTCGTAGAAGTGTGGCGTCGTCGCCACCCGCAATCCCGGCTGTCTCGTGGTAGCAGAGGTGAATGCTGCAGACGCCCGTTCTGCAGCTAAGAGTTGGGTCGATGCGACGACGGCAAAACTCTCGTTCTCTGGCCCTTTTCGGCGGCACTTGCAGGTCACCGGCATCCCGACTTCCGACGGCCCGACGCCGTGGCTTTTGTGACGTCATTTGTTCCCACTTTGGGACACCTTTCGACGCATTTGCAGTATGGGATGCTAGACATGCCAGACGACAATGTACTCTGGTCACCCCAGCCATGCGTAGACGTGTCTGTATTGGTGTAAAGATATTTCACCAAATTACCCAAGTACCAAGGAGAATGCCGGGGGCAGATATACGTGCTTGCCTTGTCGGCCTAAAAGATTAAAAGTAAATGAACAAAATAATGCGTTGACAAATGCTCATGCATAGTGTGATGCATTTTATGGTTTAGCTTTAGAATAATTACTGACTTAGACGCCGGCACTTACGGTGCGTACAACAACCTGTAGCATGCTGTTTGACGGCCGGGTATTTAGCAAAAGGTCTGTCGGGCACTGTTCCACCAGTTGGATCGGTTATAGCGTCTTCTGTGCCGAGAATATCCCCGCGGCAGTTGGGCTCATCAACAGCTCTGCTGCAATGCGATGTAAAAGCTCCCAAACTATGAACGTCGGCTGGCTGGCGGCGGTGATGGAGCGAGTGAGTGGGCGTTTGCAAGGTGCGAGTGCGTGCGTTGTCCCCCTTGTGCAGAGTACATCAAGCTGGCGGACCACTGTGTGCCGGTGCCCGGCGGCTCGAACAACCACAACTATGCCAACGTGGACCTTATCCTGGACATTGCCAAGAGGGTGGGGGCCCAGGCAGTGTGGGCGGGCTGGGGCCACGCCTCGGAGAACCCCAAGCTGCCCGAGCTGCTCACCAAGAACCGCATTGCCTTCATCGGTACGCGGGTTTCTCGCTCTCTCTTGTTCCACCCGCTTGCTTGACGAGCTGCCTCTGGGCACGGTTTGCTTTTGAGACATGGGGTGCTAGGCTTGTTTTGAACATGGCTTGCTCTATGCGGGACTTGCCTTATTCATGACTTGTCTTATACATGACTTGCCTTTTACATAACTTCCCCTTGGCATGACTTGCCTTATATATGGCTTTCCTTATACATGACTTGGTCTCTACGTGATTTGCCTTATACATGGCTTGCCTTGTATGTGGCTTGCCTTATACATGACTTGCCTTATAGGCTCCTTGCACTGACGTCACATCGCATACTTTTGAACACCAAGTAAAAGGAGGAGAGGGAAGCTGCTTTTGTAAGAATTTTGAGCGACACATTAATCTTCTATAATCTTCTGGGGGGAGAATAGCGACGCTGTACAAATCCGGGAGGCACAAAGGAGGATCCTGATAAGAGGGGGGCTCCTTCTTCCCCTTTTCTCTGGAGGGCATCGGAAATGACGTCATGTGCAAGGAGCCTATATATGACTTGCCTTATACAGGACTTCCTCTTTATATTACTTGCCTTGTATATGGTTTGCCTTAATCATGACTTGCCTTATGTATGACTTGCCTTATACATTGCTTACCTTATACATTGCTTGCCTTATGCATTACATGCCTTATACTGGTGCCTTCCTTATACATGACTTGCCTTTTACATGACTTGCCTTATATATGGCTTACCTTATACAGAACTTGCCTTATACTGTACTTGCCTTGTACATGACTTCCCTTGTAAATAACTTGCTTTTTACATGAATAGCTTTATACAAGACTGGCCAAACACAATATTTGCTCTGTACTAGATTTGCGCACCTCATGCATTTCATGCACCCACATGGTTTGTTTCCCTTCGGGTCCAATCAATGACGGCATGCGCTTGGCTGTCGTCATCGTACACTCCCCGCAGACTCTCCGTGTCCGCTCATTTGTGCTGCACGGACTCGCTCCGAAGGACATCCTAGGTCGACGGTCACCCTCTGTTTCCCCGTGTGCAGGTCCCCCGGAAAAAGCCATGTGGGCGCTCGGCGACAAGATCGCCTCGTCCATCGTCGCCCAGACGGCCAACGTTCCCACGCTGCCGTGGAGTGGATCAGGTACGAGGGGAACCCCCATCTGGTCTTCCCGCATCCTCTGATGTTTCAGACTTTCCGGTTTGCTGCCAGCAGTAAGAGTAAAACCCTCCTCAGTGAGAGTGCAGTCAACTGCGGCAAAGAGACGACGACTCCATTTGTTCGGTCATTCATGCAGAATGTGCTTAATGTGGCAATTTCTACGAAAAAATTGTCATAAACGAGCGTCGAGAACGAGTGACACGCTGGGTGCATTACAGACGTTAAGATTTCATATGTAAATTACCTAAGGTTTGAAAACGAAACCTGGGTTGGTGCGATGGCAGTCTGATGTTGCAGCCACTGAGCTACTGGCACAGCTGGTGCGGGCGGGTCCATGTTTTTATTGGGATGTGAAAGTGACGACACAGCGACAGGTTTTGCATAGAAATAATAAATAAAATAATAAATGCGCAAAATAAAAAAAATTAATTAAAAAATAAATGATAAGGGTAAAAATAAATAAAAAGAAAACAAACTAATTAATAAAAATAAATGAGATTAACTAATAAATAAAAAGGATTATTAGTGAATAAAAAAATGGAAAAAATTAAAAAAGAACAGGAAAAAATAGCAGTGGTGCAACTGCTGCACCATTTGCATCGAACTATGCCAGAACGAGTGACCTGCTATATGCTGCTACAAAGGCTGTATTTGTACACAATTTGTGCCATGTCTGCACCAAAAGGGAGCTGTTCTTGAAGAGGAAACTGAAAGTGTCTGTCACATGGCATTGTTGGCAATGCTACTAAAAATAAAAAAAGTACAGTTTTTTTGTTGCTTTTTTATGTTTAAGCACGATCTGTGAAGAGTATGGTTGTGCAAATATTCGAATTTTCGAATAGTAGTTTCAATTAATATGCTATTTGATATGCGCTTCAAAATAACTGCGACGTTCTTACTTTTCGAACTTTCGACCGCGGCGGGTCAGCCCCCTTGAGTGCACTTCTCCTCAAACACCGATGCTCTGCGGAGAAGCAATACTGAGGGAGCTAACATTCAAATCTCCTGACTCGCTTCGCCGCAGTGCAGCTGCGCGCTCAGGCGAAAAAAACACCTTCAAAGCGGTATGGTGCACGTGCACGCCTGTTGTATTTAAAAAAAAAATAAAAGAACTTCGTGATTGTTGATATTTACATTGCTGTAAAATCTTCAGAATTTTACTGTGGCTATCTTGCAAGCGTATATGTTAGGCAGCGATGTTCTAACAACCTGTGTTCATTATTTGTGCTTGTTTTTTTAAAAATTCTTTTTAATTCAGAATTGAAAAAAATATTTGCATGTAGTAAGAATATTTATAAATTCCTTGAATTAGGTATGGCTGAGCTCCCTTATACATTTAATTTTATGTCAAATCTGTCGTTTACTTGCCATCTCAATCTAGGTATTGGATTTTCTGAGTCCACAGTGTATAAATATAGCTAGATTAAATTTAACAGAGCTCAAAAGTGGCCAATTAGAAGCTTGGGAATAACCTTTGCGAGTTCAGCTGAATTTTCGTTTAAGCGTGGTGTAACAGTAGTGAAAGGCGTGGAAGAAGGCGCAGCAACTATTCAATATTCAATTATAAAATATTCGGCCAAAACCACTGTACACTTTGATTTTGGTTCCAATCCAAAATCTATTATTTGCGCATGCCTACTAATACAAAGCAGAGAGCAGCGCGGGACACATTCAACATGGAAGTGTCCACTTGATGTCGAACTCATGACAATTACGTCACCGTGACACAAACTCTACAAAGTAGCCGAAAACATCTTTATGTCAAACACAGACGAAAGATGCCATTGGTACTCCTAATAGGTTAATTGAAACATCTGCAAAATTACCGGCGTATGATTGTTCAATAAATATCTGTAGCGGCTAGATCCCCTGTAGGTATGACACCTTAAATATTCACCCAACACTCCAACAACTGCATTTTTTTTCCCACAGGCTAACTTTCAAAGAGATTTGTATAAAGTTTTCTGACATGAAAACTCAAAATTATCTGCTCCAAGAATGGGAGTCTCTGCTCCAAAACCTGTTGTTCCCTGCTACAAGAGCTGCTCGAAATCGCCATTTGTCAGTTCCACGACTAAAATAGGTAATAAAAAGAATGAAAAATCTAGCACGACATAAATGCTAGATTGTGCGGGACACATTTTGTGCCCTCTGGTCTCTGTTGGCACAATCGAACTTGTGCAATTTTCTTTGCAAGAATCGCATCCTTTTCTTGGTTCTCTTTAGGCTCCTGAGTCTCCCTAACTGACGCTCTCTACACAACAAGGCCATACTGCCGGACTTTCTCCGTCACCCGCCAAAGACCAGCGACGGGCACAAATTGAATGTGAATGCCGCGTCAACGTTTGAACTCGCGTTCTCGATTATCGGACGAAAGTCCCTTCCGAACGCCGACACAAGCACTCGTGTTTGTGTTCCACGCCGGCTTTCGACGCGTGATGTGCGCGCTTGTCAGCGAGGGGACGTTGCCCGAACTGACGTTTTTGCCTCGGTTTACTGCGCCGAAGATAATCCTCTTAGCATACCCTCCTTCAAAACTGAAAGTGGCGAAGCGAGGAAAAGGAGAAGGTAAAAGAGGACGGCGGGGGAATTACGGTGTTTCCGCTTGGGGTAGGGGGTACTCCGCTCTTTGGAAGAGCATTGACCACTTAACCGTTTTGACGAGCATAGCTTATCAACTTGGAGCCATCTCCAAACTAGTTCAGGACGAGTATAGCTCGTCTGCTTTTCCTGGATCACGCGCTCAACCGTTTTGGAGGGACCAGGCTCGCTCATACACAGCACTGAATTTTTTACAATTTTGCTTCCATTTTGTTTGTGGCCAGAAAATTGTTTTGAAGGCAGCAAATGTAATTTTGAAGAATACAGTCAAGCAGAGGAGGGTCCGAAATTCCCCCAAAACTTGAAACGGTTGAGGGGTTAAAGGGGTACTCCACCGATTTTTTGAGCTACCTCAACTAACTATATTTTCTGACTCCCTGGCCTTTAGCCTTTCCGGTATGCTATTCAGCATCGCGAAATTCGTAATAGGTATTGTGAAATCGGCAAATGAAAATGGTGCAAAAACCAATATTCAAATATTCGCGCACTTTTCAGTGCCGTGACGTCAGTGGCAGGCAGGCTTGCCAGTCGAGCAAGTAGTCCAAAAATAGAATATGCCAATCATTTGTTCCGTGCTGGGGCGCGGATACGGGAGCGAGTTTCCAAAGCACTCATTTGACACCAAGAAACTGCTTCAAATCCGTTGGGAACAACTTCTGTAGTCCAAAAAGTTAACCCCTGCCTTCCACTGACGTCACTTTGTTGTTGTTGCCAGTAGAGACTTTCAGTTTGAAAAACATGGTGAAGACCAAAACTGTAAATTCAATAACTTTGCGAAAAAACAATATTTTGACCTAATATTTGGGATACTATTTTAGAAATGTTTGTTGGTTAGTTTAGCAAAATTTCAAGCAAATCGGAGACAATGAAAAAACCGGTGGAGTACCCCTTTAAAGGGGGGAGAGGAGTGTATGCTGTCTCTGAAGTCTAGATGTTGTCGGTAACTGATCGCACCCAATATTTTTATGCTTTGCGCTAAAAGCCGGCCTGACATGCTCGTTTGCCACGTGCCCCTTCTCGTTCCTTCCTATTATTTCGCGTATTTCATTCTTCTCAGTCGTACAAGTTCTCGCTTAATGGGTGACCCGTAAGCAGCCGACGACGTGGGGTCACACCGTTTGGTTTTGCGCAGGTCTGAAGGCGGACTGGAACGAAGAAGAGAACTGCAGCATCTCAAAGCGGCTCAAGATCAAGCCCGAGCTGTATAGAAAGGGCTGCGTCTCAGGAGTGGACGAAGGCCTCGAGGTGGGTCGTGGGATCCTCTGCGTTCTAAACGCCCGGCATTTGTGCATTTGTTGAAATTACGAAACTGAAAAATTTGGAAGTGTCGTTAAAGAGTTATAAATCGTCCTAGAGCTTTCATTTATGCCTTAATGGATTCTGCAGACCTTGGAGCTTACAGAGATATATTAATTTTCTGATTTTAGCGCTTGAATTTGTCTTAATCTTGCCCATCAACTTTGCAAATTAAATTTTTAATATGAGCAAAACTCACTAAGCTATATGAAAACCGAACACATATTTGTAGTTGGATTGTAGAGACACATGGCCTCCCTCAAATTCCACTTGCTTTGAATTGCCAGTGATATAAAATAGCTCTAGAAGCAGTGCTTCCCCGTGAGAGGTTTTTGCCACGACGTCGTCGCGGTGTTTTTGTGTTGGCATCGCGGTGTTAGTCTGACGTCTGCATGATCATCATCATGTGACACCTAGTCGTGACATGACATTGAGACGTCGTGGTGTCATATGGTCATGTTGCGTAATGTGACATGTTGCGGAGGATATACAAAGTGTTCTTTTCTATGACAGCAAATAATTAAAAATAAAACACTAGAAATAGAGAGCCGATTTTCTTAGAATAACGTTGCCCCCCGTGGCAGACGTTGGGTAGAAAGTAAGAAGCAATTAGCGAATTAATGACCTGATTTCCACTAACAAACATTTTAAATAATTCGCTTGAGCTGGCACGCTTTGATCAGAAATTTGTTGCTTGCTGTCAAAATGTACAGTGACAGTTGTTAATATTCTAACTGGATTCTGCTCCACGCTATTCTGCGGGAGAGTGGGGCTGTCAAATTTCCGCCATGCTGAAACTTTCACAAGAAGAGCGCAGAGAGCTGAGCGCCCGAGAAGACGGCAGAGTAGGGCGTGCCTTTTTTAAGGCAACGTGGCCCTTCTCAGCTTGCGGCGACTCGCCAGCTGCTTGCACTGCGGAGGCCGATGACGTATTCGGGTGGGATTTCCGCGGCTGTTTTGCATCTCGTCTCAGTGTCTCGTCTGCTTGTAGCTTAAATTTGCCAGAGAATAGCGGAGAGCAGACTTCTGTTGTCTGAACTCTAAAGGCCCGTTCACACTCTTGCAACCGAGTACGACCGATAGAGACGAGATCTGTTAAAACTTCTTAAAATTTCTTAGGACGAGGTGACACACTGGCATTCTGGCGCTTTCTATGCGGTTATCCTGGAACTGCATTTCACAAGAGTGAAGGTTTTGCGGGATTTTCGAGGTCGAATGTGCGTAATACCTATAAGAAAGGCTCGTTTATAATGTTTACAAAAGTTTTTCGTGTCAAGAAAGAAAGGATAATGCGCAAGAGAAAATGGAAAATATGCCGGACCGCCATGTTTACACTGCAATCCCATAGATGGCGCCACTGTGTCCTCTCGTTGTAAGAGGTTTTAAGGGACCAAGTTCTAAGAGGTCGTAAGAGTGTGACGGCCCTTAGCAACTCGGCAACAAGCAAGAAATTTCTAATTGGAATGTGTCAGCCAAAGTGAATATTTCGAGCTAATTAGCAGATTTCAGACAACTAGTCAGTCGATCATCACCTTACATTCTCTACCTGATGTCCGCGTCGGTGGATAGCGTTATTTCAAAAGAATAGGTTTTCTTATTTCCATTGTCCCCTTCTTTAAAGCTATATGCCATCTTAGAATAAAACACCCTGTATAAATGCTGTGCCCTTGGAGCGCCTTTGGGGCATACCAAGGAAACGGGCAGTTTTTTGTTTGCTTGACATAGCCTAACTTTGTGCAGTAGTAATTGTAAAGAGGAGTTTCACACCTATAACCATGCACTTCATTGTGTGTCTTCCTTGTGTGGCTGCAGGCGGCGCTTCGCATCGGCTTCCCCGTGATGATCAAGGCGTCGGAGGGGGGTGGGGGCAAAGGCATCCGCAAGTCGGAGTCCTCGGCGGACTTCCCCTCGTGCTTCCGGCAGGTGCAGTCGGAGGTGCCCGGCTCGCCCATCTTCATCATGAAGCTGGCCACCTGTGCCCGCCACCTGGAAGTGCAGCTGCTGGCAGACCAGTACGGGTCGGCCATCTCCCTTTTCGGCCGGGACTGCTCCATCCAGCGGCGCCACCAGAAGATCATCGAAGAGGCTCCTTGTGTGGTGGCCAAGCCACAGGTCCTCGAACAGATGGAGAAGGTGGGTGCTGCCACGGGCGTCACACGATTCCCCGGCCTTGAGCGATTGCGTCGCGCGACTTCAAGCGACTGCACGGTCGTGAGAGCACGGTCGTGAGAGCACGGTCGTGAGAGCACGGTCGTGAGAGCACGGTCGTGAGAGCACGGTCGTGAGAGCACGGTCGTGAGAGCACGGTCGTGAGAGCACGGTCGTGAGAGCACGGTCGTGAGAGCACGGTCGTGAGAGCACGGTCGTGAGAGCACGTCGTGTGAGCACGTCGTTCGAGTTCGTGTGAGCAAGTCGTGCGATTTCATGTGATTTCACTCTATGTTGTGGTCACGTGATAGTGCCGCGTGATGTCTTGGTTGCGTGAGGAAGTGGTGTGGCTTCATGCAACATCGTGGTCACATGAGCACGTTGTGTCGCTCCGCGTGATGTAACGGTTGAGGAGCACGTCTCGTGATTTCATATGATTTCACAGTTGTAAACAGTCATGCGATTTCACATGACTTCATGGGACGTCTCGATGTGTCTGCGAATGTGTTTTCAGATCCGTCTAGGACTATGGTCATGTATGTGGAGCTTGCACGACTGACTGTTTGCCGAACGCTCTTCCAGGCTGCCGTGCGGCTTGCCAAGATGGTGGGTTACGTCAGTGCTGGCACCGTGGAGTATCTCTACAACGAAGATGGCAATTTCTACTTCCTCGAGCTCAACCCCAGGTTGCAGGTGAGCTCGTGACTGCGGCATCCTCGAATCGCCCCTCAAAGGCTGCGGTTCTTCTCTCGACGAGTCCCTTTCGAGCGGGAGGGCACTGCCAAGAATGGCAGTGCGTCGGGTTACGGGGTGTCCTTGTGAGAGTCTGTTGTTTTTCGGCGGCAATTCGGCCATTTTGTTTGCCAGTTGTTTTGTGTATCTTTTCATAAAGTGCCTTGTCGTGCCTTTGCCTTCATCGTGTCTCTCAACGTTCGTTTACCTTTCTGCTTTGTGCCACCCTGACGGCGCTCGATGTGACAAAGGTGCAAAGGTTGCCTTTACCCTGCAGTCAACTACCGTAAAGTACTGCGGAAGCGCCCAACCCGTACAAGTGCCCACCATTAACATTTCCTAAACTTGAGAATTCTGAAAATTGTACGTCAGGCACTCAGCCCCCCCCCCCAAAGCACCGGCGTCGGCCGAAAATATTCGCCCCGTTGCAGCGGCCACAAGACCGTTGGCGGCAACGACGGTCTCGTCACCGTCGGCGAAATAGGGCTCTGACCAAAGCCCTACAGTCTAAGCTCGTTATAACAGACCTTGATTTTGACAAAGATTTCGGTCTGTTGTAAGAGGAGTGTGTTGTAGGCAGATATGAAGTCGAGTCAATGGTATGTAGAGGAAAACCAACCAAACTTCACAAATCGGTATGTTATATCCAAATGTCTGTTGTAACAAGCTTAAACTGCATTTCTAAAAAAAAAAAAAAAAAAAAAAAAAAAAGCTCTGCGTTTATTTTGCGCTTTATCTATATTTGTCACCACAAAAGGTAATAAGTAATTGGCTCCAGTTTTGAAGAGGAACACTAGTTCATTATCATAGATGAACTCATTTAGGTATGCAATCACTTTTTCATTTTCAAGTGATGTGCTAACAGATGTTTGTATCCGCTCCAAAAGCGTCAGTGGCTGCTCCAAGTTAATATTTTGCCCGCTAAAGAAGCTGCTAGAAAAGGTTGAATCCCGTTTCCATCACTGAAAGTGTGCTTTCTCCGATTTCGTTCAACCTGCCTTCGAAGCTCTTTATTGGCCGCCATCTTGGTTTTTACCGGTTTGACTGGACTAGTGCCCATGTTTAGATTAACCCAGTTTTCCGTAAAAGTGGGATGGGCGCTTTCCCAGTATTTTACGGTAGTATAAAAAAAAAGTGTTTGGGGCGCCATACATTTTTGTTGCGTGCAGTGCCATCTTGGTTTTCACGACCACGGCCAGGCAAATGCCATGTACAGTGATGTCTCCTCTATGAGGATACTTCCTTTCGCACAAAAAAATATCCTCAATAGGAATTGCCCATAATAACGGGACAGAAATGCACATGTTTGCCCAATTTATCCCCAAAAATGCTGTCTCTAATAACTAGCCAGAAATGCACATGTTTACCCAATTTGACTCCGAAAATGATTGTCTATAATAACAGGGCAGAAATGTACATGTTTACCCAGCTTTTCCCCAAAAATGTTGTCTATAAGAATAGGACGAAAATGCACATGTTGTTCAGTTTACCCTCAAAAATGTCCATAATATGGGACAAAAATGCGCATACTTAGCCAGTTTGTCCCCGGAAATGTTGTCTGTATAGTGTTGTACAGTGTAGACCGCATATAACGTATGTCGCCTGAGTCGCGAAAATCCGCACTACAGTGTAGACCGCATATAATGTATGTCGCGGGAGTCGCGAAAATCCCCACTATAAACGATACCGCGCTATAACCAAAACATAAATTTTTCAGGCCAAAATACGTGCCAGGAGACAACTTACCTTTGTAAAAGAATTTATTTTATATTAGATGAAAAAGAAAGCTTAGTTTGAGGAAAGTCTTTATTTCACCAGACTAGTGCATTTCTGTCTCAAGTGTGTCACACATTTTGAAAGAAATGAGCGGCTTTTGCCTGGCACAGCCTTTTAACGGCGTCGCGGGTTGCGGACGGACGTTGCGAGCATTCAGGATTGGTAACCCTAATCACTTTTCTCCGGAGATGAAAACGCGTGAAAGTTCGCATCCTTCATAAGGTACGCGCCAGTAATACCTTGAACTTGAGCACACGCATGAAATGCGCCAAATAAGAAATCCGGGGATGTTCGAGGACACAAATGCTTAGAAATCACCACTGTAGTCGAAGTAAACAAACACGACGACACGGGCGTCTCTGCCGTTTTGAGAGCGCCGCCACGACATCGCCGCACGAGTAGGTGGATCTTCCCTTCTAGTACGTGCTGGGTTATCGTAGCGACACACAACGAAAATTCACAGTCAAGGATAGCGCTTTTTGCGCGGAACGATGAGCCTCTACCACGCCGTCTACGTCGCCGATCAAAACCGACGCCATGTTTGCGGATAGAAGCAGCCGGCTGGCCGGCCCGCGACCGGCATGCAACGCGCACGAACACTTCTCGACTTCTCCTCGACATGCGATTGGTCTGTTGTTGCAGTTGTTTCCAACGTTTCCAACGCAGCGGAGGGACGCACGCACGTGAACGACACGTGCGTGCGTCCTTCCGTCGCTATGGCAACTGAAGCCTCTCTCTTCGCTTCTCCCCGCTCCTTCGAGCAACCTCCTTGCCCTGCGAGTGCCGCTTGCGGCTCGCGCCGTTATCTAGTGTCGCACAGGGAAGCATGCTCTCTGCGTCAATCAGTCGGCGCGGTTGCCGGGCTGTTCCGAAAACCGCACTGTGACCGATATTTCCCTTCTCGCGCCTGCATTTTAAGCGGTATGTAATTACATGGAGTTCTATGGGAGGCGAACCGGTGGTTTAAAAAAGCCGCGTTATACCCTGTCCTGCACTATAAGCGGTTACGTTGTAAGTGGTCTATACTGTGTATGCATAAATGGGGTCCGTATTAACGAGACGCTACTACCTGTGGCACGCCTTTCCGAAATCGGGCAGTGTTGTGTCCGATCTGGTTTGGTTCTTTCCTGAAAACGGCATGAATTACCCTTATGGATATAGACGAGTCGTGTGGTTGGGACCGTACGCCGGCGTAGACCGCATCTAACAAGTCGCCAGTCGGTTACGGTGAGTCCGTTGACTCCCTAACAAGTCCTGGTTTGCGCCCAGGTGGAGCATCCCTGCACGGAGATGGTGGCAGACGTGAACCTGCCAGCTTGCCAATTGCAGGTGAGCCCGTCTGTTTGGTTTTCGGGAAGCCTGGGGACCATCCATTTTCACTCGAGAAACTTTATTGTTCCTTAGTTGTACCGGGGAGATGGGGAGGGGGTAGCCTGCTAATCTCGTGGATAGCCTGGGGCACACAAAACATCATAGAAGCGGATGGTGTTGTCCTGTCTATTGGGTTATCTGTGTTTCGTGTACTTTTTGTTGAAATTTGCCGGTTAAAAGTTTGATGAACCGGTTGATAATGAGTTCCTTGAACTCCTCGTTGGCTAGTTTGCGAGAGCTCGCCTTTTCGTGGCGAGTTTTGGCGGAACTTTCCAGAACTCGCTGTGTAAAGAAAGCTGACCGTGGAGAGTACAACCACCCTCCTTCCTTTCATGGGATGATCTCGCTGGTATTTTGTCACGACTTTCCTACGACAAGTATAGTTTTAATATGGCTATTGGCTGCTGGGGTTTTTTCTCTTTCTTTTAATGCGATAGCGTTAAGGAGCTCGTGTCGCAGAAAAGCCGGTGTCGGCGTCGGTGGCGTCTTGACGGGACGTCGCTGCCATGTGACCTTGCGTGGTAATTTCAAGCAACCCACAATGCTCACGTGAAATGTGACGTTGAACATAAATTGATAGTGGTTACAAAACTTGTAATGTGAATTAAAGGTTGCCGCATGTCTGAAATAATTTTGCTTCATAAAGTAATTAATTTGCCTTAAAGAATAAATTAGAAGAATTTTAGGTGGGATTCAAACCCGTGATTCCTCGGTTGCGAGAGAGACATGTCACTGACTGGGCCACGCAGAGACGCTTCCATGGCTTGGGAACGAGCGGGAGTTTACATGTTTAGGTATCGCTTCCACTCTTAAAGGCAAGCTGAAGCGGTTTTGTATTTGAAGAAACATACTTAAATCATCTTCATTTAACCTCCAAAATCTGAAATACTGAATTTCTTTTTCTTTTTTAATTGGTGCACGGAGGTTTTGTTAAATCATTTTCAAAGTACCGCCGAAGGCCCTCCTTCCCGGAGCGTGACGTCACAAAAGGGGTTTTTGGAATCTCCACTTTCGCGCATCTTCAGCGCCTATCAAAGCTATGCACGTGCACTCGGCTATTTTTAAAAACTGCAGAAAAAGATGTCGCAACTTGTGCCAGTGTGGGGGAATATACCTGGGAAGCTTGCGACTGCACGCGCAGCCTTCAAGCGACACGCGCTTGGTGGCCGAAGATCCTCTCATGACCTTATGACGTCGCGACTGGTCGGAGGTTTTTTGTTTTTTCTTGCTCTTAGTTACATCTTCAGGGAAGACGGATCTGATATTCAGATTCACGGGATGAAACTATGCTAGAATCAACCACTATCTCATTTTTTTTGAAAGAAATGTTTCAGCTTCCGTTTAAAAGCAAAGCTTTATTCTATTTAACTTATTTCCTGGGAGTCTAACTGAGCAGATTGCCATCAGACAATATTTCTTTTTTGTTTCAGTAAGAAGCAAAACTGTTCATTTGAGGGATAGAAGAAAGGTAGCTGCGAAGAAAAGGTACTTGGTTCGTGCTGTGGGAATCTTAAGAGTTTGTTTCCAGCCAGCGAGATGGACCATACATTCTTAAACTGCGCTCCCAGGAATGCCCCAGGCTACTCCCTAAGCTTCCTCGTGGTTCCAAACCCTCTCGAGCGACCCTTTTCCCTCGATAAAGTGTGCCTATTCCTGTTTTGTGCCTTGTGATGTAGAGCATTCAATTTGTTCACTGTATTCCCCGACAGAATAAAAACAGCAGGGAGGGATTTTCAGTTTACCCGCCTTCACGGCAAACCTCACACCTTCTATAAAGCTTCGTCGTCTCACGAGTTTGAGCGTAGATGTGCAGCCGGACTGCGGAAGGCAATGTGTGTGTGCGCTGGAAGCCAGGCATTCTGAAGACTCATAACAGTGGAAAGTTGGGCGAGTTGGATAAACACTATTACGAAAAAACGGAGCGACAAAAACTATGAATGACGGAGATGAGTGCACAAACAAAGCGCCGACTGTGGACTTTATTTAGGAAGCAACGCTTGTTAGTGCAATCACGCCTAACAAAAAAAAAAAAAAAAAAATTGCACGACCATCACAAGTCAAACCTGTTTAAAAATTTAAGCTCACGGTTGTAAAGAGTCACTGAGGGCACACTGACCTTTTGATTGTTAGAAATAAAAAAGGCCTCGGTTACCTTTCTTTTATTTCAAAGAATCGAGAGATCAGTGCACCTTTGGTCGCTCTTTGTGAACGTGAGCCTGCGTTGTTAAGCAGCTTTAACATGCGACAATCATTCGATTTGATGTGCTTTTTTATCAATGTGACTGCGCCGACGGGCGTTACCTTGGAAATAAACAGTCGACAGTCAGCACTCCGTCCTTCGTAATTTTTTTCTGACTGTTTTTTCAAAATCATTTAAAGACATCTGTTGTTTTTGTTCTGCCGGCAACTTTAGACAGCCAAGCGGAAGAATATATTGCTTTATGGTCCCTTTCTCTCGAACAACTCTTTTGCCACACCCTTACACTTTTAAGAGGATGCCGAAATTGTTTCGTTTTCTTTTAAACCGACACTGTGTCCGCTCCCGTCGTCTCCTTTCCTCCCCCCGTGCAGATAGCGATGGGATTGCCCCTTCACCGCATCAAGGACATCCGCCTGCTCTACGGGGAGTCCCCCTGGGGGGACTCGCCCATCGACTTCGACGTGCCCGTGCAGCGGCCCCGGCCCCTGGGGCACGTGATCTCGGCCCGCATCACCTCGGAGAACCCCGACGAGGGCTTCAAGCCGAGCGCGGGCACGGTGCAGGAGCTCAACTTCCGCAGCAACAAGAACGTCTGGGGCTACTTCAGCGTGGGGGCCTCGGGGGGCCTGCACGAGTTCGCCGACTCCCAGTTCGGCCACTGCTTCTCGTGGGGAGAGGACCGCGAGGAAGCCCGAGAGTGAGTCTCCGCGCTGCCGCCTCGCCCGTCGTCGTCGAGGGCTTGTGTCGAGAGCGCCGGCAGGAAGGGCACCTGACCCAGCACGCCGATCTCGCTGGCCGGTTTCGTTGCCCTGCCACCGTTGCCATGCATCGTGGGAACTGTAGTCTTTCGTAACGTGCGACGTCCCTTCTGAGGGTGTGCACGAGACGGCACGAGCTGTCTCGTGTATTGCCGCCTGTCTCTCGTGGATTACAGTTATGGTGGCGTTGCGTTTGTGTGAAACGCACGGCGAGATTGGTCCGTTAGACTAACGAGAAAGGGGGGAGAAAAGTAAGGCGCTCTTTTGATCTGTTGCTCTAACGTCCCGTGTGCGGAATGTGCTGGGGACATGTTTGGGCAGCGCAACGTCGCAATGTCGAGTCGAGATTGTTGTGCAACACCGCGACTTCACGTCGCAAGTCACGTGACGTGGCGGTGCGACGTTTCATTTAACGTCGCGTGACCTGGCATTTCCCGGTGCGACGTGACCCGTGGTGGCACCGGCCGTGCAAGCGTGTGGCCCATTTTGGCGTCTTGCTAAATTTATCCGACGATGTCACTTTCTTGTCGCTCGCATTGCCACGGTACGTTCCGGGGACACCCGTTTCTTCGATTCTAAGCGACGCTCATCCGTCGAACGATACCCACGCGCCTACTTTGCCGCACGGCACGTGTGCACGCAACCGTTGCGAGTTGCGGAAGGGGACCAGCCTACGACGAGGCGCGAGTAATGTCCGGACTCGAGGGTGCAACCTGCACTGAGGTGTTAAGATTGCGAACGTTGCGCTTGAAACGTCTGTGCAGATTCGAGTACGTCGAAGGTTCCTCAACTTCTCTTTAACTCGCGCAAAGCAAGCACGTTACAAATTAAAAGCCTCGTGCATTTTGCCTTTGCTACACATTTTTTGGCAGATTCTGCATGTGGGAAGTGCCATATGGGAGCCGTTGTGGTCCCGAAAATCGCCCGTTTAATTTCTGGCGGACGTCCGATTTCTGCTGGCAGCATTTACGAGGCTCGTGCCCTTTTGTGTTTGTTGCAAAAAACGGTCCCTCCCGCTCACCGTTTCCTCGCCACGTCCGTCCAGGAACCTGGTGCTGGCCCTGAAGGAGCTGTCGATCCGGGGCGACTTCCGCACCACGGTGGAGTACCTGATCACCCTCCTGGAGACGGAGGCCTTCCTCAACAACTCCTTCGACACCGGCTGGCTGGACAAGCTCATCGCTGAGAGGGTTCAGGTCAGGAGGCCCGCCCGGCATTGACGGGACACTGAACGAAAAGAAAAGATTCCTGATACGCGTGGTGCTTTCGTGCCGGAGCCTGGGGCATAGCCTCGGTAGAGCGTGCAGTGCGGAGTGTTGCCGATTTGGCCACCGCTCTTTGAATGGGGACTCTCGTCAGCGCACGCTCGGCGGCGCAAAGCAGACTGCACGTGTCACGGAGGCTCTCGTTCGCGAGGTGCCGCCAAAGTGGCGTAGGAGCGACGATGGCAGACACAACAGCGCGAAAAGAGAGGAGGAGGCGCGGCTGCGAAACGAGAGCGCCGGGCCCGCTGGTGACGGGAAGCTGATTGCCGTTGCATGGCGGCCAACCGGCGGTTCGAGTACGGTACCCGTAACGCGTCTCTGGCTGGTTTGATCAGCATCCCATCCCGCTCGTACTTTGAAAGCGGTCCCGAACTGACAACGAGCGATGTCTGGAAAGCCGGAGTGTCATGCCGTCGGGCGTCGCGACCCCAGGGGTGCTCGTAAAAGGTCCGGCGAATGCCAGTTCCCGGACAGTCTGTTTGGTGTGGCACGTCATCCGTGCGACTGACTGTGGTTTCGGCGGACGTGAGCAAAGTCGTCGTAAATGGTATGCATTTGGAACGCCTCAGAAAAAGGTAAAAAAGAGAACCAATTTTAACTTGCGCTTTTAATTAAAGTGCCTGGACAAAACATGTGCATCACAAAAAAAAAAAAAAAGTAAACTACTTTTTTTTGTTTTATTTCCGGGCAGCGTGCGACTATCGTTTGGCGCTCGGTCTCGTCTTCTCTTTGAGCGTTCCTTCGTTGCCGAGAATCTTAAGTTCTGTGTGTGTGTTTTTTTATTTTTCAGTCCGGAAAGCCAGACACTATGTTGTCAGTGATCTGCGGGGCACTGCACGTGGCACACAGGACCATCTGTGAGAATTTCCGCAACTTCCAGACCTGCCTCGAAAAGTGAGGAACTTTTCTGCAAAACATTTAACGAGCTTTTGTGCTTCTCTGCAGAATTGTTCGGCCTCTTCTCAAAATGATCCGGCTCGGCGATTTCTCTCGTTTGTTTACTCGTTTACAAACCTCGAGGGAATTTTTATAGCTGCTTGACACAAAGAAATATGTCAGTGTCGTACAGTTTCTCGTCCCTAAAGCGTGCGTTTGAGGAGGCACAAGGGTTTTCAATGATAGCACAAAATTTGCTTAGCCTTCTTGTTTCGTCTCCTTCTCGGGAATGTATGTATTCTAAACTTTCATCTGCACTGCGTTAGAGTGGGCGGGGCTGAAACCCTGGTTCAGACGATAATGCACCGCAATGCCTCGCAGGGGTCAAATTCTTCCAGCCACGACACTGACGAATTCACTGACGGTCGACCTCATCAATGAGAGCATCAAGTACACCGTCCAGGTCAGTAACTTGCAACTTTCCTCCTCTGTACCTCTGTTTTGATGGGATGCAAATGTGAAACAGAAGTACCTGGTCGTTCTTCGTTAGTGGTACTGCAATGTATGCACATGAGTGACTGCATACCTGTGCCTGGCAAAGCGAGTCGGAATGTTTCACATTTTTGTCGTGTGCCTGCAACCTCGTCGAAAATTCATGCATTACCGTATTTACTCAAATGTAACGAGAGTTTTTTTTTTCAAATTTCCCTTACCTAATTAGGGGATTCGCGTTATAATCGAAACGCCTCAAAATTTGCCTTGGCGGTGTCGCAGCACAGGCTCTTTAAAATGGCTACGACAAATCTCTCGATCTTTCAATCTTGTGCTGGTAACATATGCATGCTGGAAACAGCCAATCCAATCCTATTCTTGTTTGCGACTCGTTGCGCCCATGTTAGGGTTACAGGTTACCTTCACAACGCTTTCTCTTTCTGTTAGGGTTACCATACCCATGTGCCCGTGTTGTCAGTGTTTTGTGAGCTGCTGCTACGTGCTTCCGCGCCTGGATTCTCGAGCAAATGGCGACGCGACGAGCTCAGTACGACGCCTGCTTTAAAAGAAGTGCAATTATGATGGCTGAGCAAATCGGAAACTCTGCCGCGGCTCGACGGGTAGATGTGACAGAATCGACTATCCGTGGGCGGAGGCTCCAGCGTGAAGTGCTTTTCAAGTATGAACCCGGCCGAAAAGGCTTCCGCGGACCACGTTGTAGTACTTTTTAAGGTACTTTTTTTCCCCTCACTTAACTCGCGTTACATTCGTGTTTTTTTGTTCTTTTTGCGCTGTGAAAAGTCACCCCTCGCGTTACAATCGTGGTCGCGTTACATTCGAGTAAATACGGTACTTGATCTGTCTGGTCAAACTGGGGAACCATAAATTTATTTTAAAATGTCTTAAAAACCCAGGAAAATATATTTTACGGTGAAGCTGTTTAGGGCTAGTTACCCCAGTTTCGTGTCCGTCACCATATAAATGTCGACACAAAACTCTGGACAGCTACCTCCTGTCACTCAGGTGGCGGCAACCTTTCCATCCTTTCCACTCTGGCTGTCACTAGAGCGGAAAGGCTGAATTTCTCTAGGCGTCATCCTAGAAGTCGTCCTTGAGGTCGTCCTAGACGTCGTTTTTGAGGTCGCCGAGAGGTTGTCCCCGAGGTCGTCCTAGAAGTTATCCTCGAGGTCGTCCCAGACGTCGTCCTCGAGGTCGTCCTAGACGTTGTCGTCCTAGACGTTGTTGTCGAGGTCATCCTAGAAGTTGTCTTAGAAGATGTTAAGATTTTGTTGACAACATAAAAGGCAAAAACATATTAATTTTTCAGTGCGGTTTTAGCATAATATGAATTACTTTTGGCAATTTTGTTTTCACAGTTGCACTCTCCAGGCATTCTGCTGCGTATCTAGTGAAGAAAAACGTTTGGTATTACGTTAGTTTTCTAACTATAGGTTTCCTAAACAATCTGTGTCCCTGATAAAAATGACTACAGTCGCCGACCGATTGTTCGGACTCGGAGAGGACCCCCGAAATGGTCCGAATAATTAAGCAGTCAGAAAATTCAATAGATGAAAAAACTTGCCTTTATTACGCCTAAGCAGGCTTTAAAAAGCCGTCAATAGTAGCTTGCTTCATCTTATGCCTGCTCGCGATGATGTCTGCTTGCATTTGTGCAAGCATCGTGTTCTTGTCGTACGCATTCAATAGCAATGTTAATACGTTTGTAATGTCTGTTGTCAATGGCTGCGGGCGGTAGTCGTCATCGAATTCGTCAGAGTCTCATTTTCTGCTGATGTGAGGAACGAGATGAGAGACGCAAATCCACGAGCGCAAAATGGCGACTGGCAACGCGAAAGTGAGGCGGAGGCGCGAAGGGATGGAAGGAAACAAAGCAAAATGATAATGATGACGATGATGACGTGCAGCTAAATGGGAAAAAAGGACTAGCATAGCATCGCCTAGTGGTAGGACTCGGGAGTACTCAAGTCGCACTGCCAAACCAAGTTAATCCATTTGCAGCCAACATAGAATTCAAAATGGCCACTTCTCGGTTGTGTTTCCCGCTGATCGCTCGTGACTATTTTGTCCGAATAATCAAACTTTCGGACTTCAAGCTGTCCGAAACATTGGTTGTGAATATAGACTATTTCTATGGGGTAAGTCACGGTTCCTCCTTTAGGTCCGATTTATCAAACACGCCCAAATTATCAGAGTCCGAAAAATCGGTCGGCGACTGTATGTATAATTTCTTTCACAATTAATGTACACAGATGAAGCTTTGCACTGCATCCTTCCTTGCAACTGCCAGTATAAGCTGTGACTTTCATTCATATTGAGCCAAAAGATTAAAAGTTGACCTTTTTAGGTAGTGTCCTCCCTTAATTGTTCGGGATAAAAGCGGCAGAGCATTGCTCTTGAATGCTCGGGCTCCAGCACATGCTCGGCGCCCTTCGTTGCGCTTTGGCTGCATAAACACGCGCGAAGCTCGCGAGGCGTTAAAGCGTTACCGAAGATACGAAAATCGTGCTGGAGGTGGGACGACCGGAGATCTTCACCGTCATTCTTATCCTGGCAGTGACTGGGCGTCTATAGGGCCAGCTGTTGGCGCTTTTGTGTCCACAGCAACTGGACTCAACATTGGCGTCGCACTAACGACGTCGTCAGTGTACAGTCGTCGCACGACACAACATTGCGGCATCACGGTGTCACACGGTGGCCTCGTATGAACAGAAAGTTGGGGCACAAATGAGCCGGCGGAGATTACTTAACACAACTCGACCCCAAGACTGCACGAAGCAATAACCACACAAACACTCAGTCTCTAATACAGCTAAAGGTTTGTTTGGCTTGAAATGTGCTTCATTTAAATAGGAAATGCAACGAAGGGACAAAACATTGTGAAAGAGAGAAAACAATCGCCCTCCTTGCACGTCGTCACTCCTACAGCTAGCCACTCTCTCTAAACACACGGGGTGATGAGCCATCCTCCACTAAACCCAAAACTGGACCCTCACAGACCGAGCAGCATGAAGGGGGAGGTAAGAAGGAAAGCTAATGGACTTCTTCCAAAACCGACGCGCCCCGTCGCGGCGAAATACCACGCAGTGCACTCTGGGAACTAGTTGGCCACTCAGTTTCGGTTTCGACTGAGCAGCTTCATCTCATGCTATCACGCCGCGACCGAACGCGCTGCTTGCGTTTTCGATTATCTGACTTTTCACGAACGTACAATACACTCACTCTCGAGCGATACAAAACGAAGACCGGGGCACTTTCCTTGGTTCCCGAAACACCGGATATTGTGCGTGCGTATGCGAACGTAGTAAGTCGTGGCTTAGTCACCTCACCCCACGAGTGTATCTTTGAGCTCAATGTCAGTAATCCCGTCTAGTACCAGTGAACTACAACTGAAATTTGTTCGTCTGGAGCCTTACACGCATTTTGTTTGCCAAACGTCCGCTTCTTGTTACTTCATTGGGCGAAAAGCAAGCCGCATCCTCACAGGGTATCAAAGTTGAGGCCAGCGTTTACTCATGAACTTTTAAACGCAATAAATTCGACCTCACTACTGCAAAAAAGTTACTATGAAGTCTTCCTCGTGTCATTATATATCTCCCACTCAAATTTTATGCTGATAGAAGATTAACTTTTCGCAAACGCTGAGATCGGCTAGCTACGACGGAGGCCCTAACACGCGTCCCCTACTCCTGGCTAAGCCTTTTTGGACGAGCTTTTACTGACGCCCAACATCTGTGCCTGAACGGTGTGTCTGAAATTATCTCGGCATACTCAGGCAGGAAGAAAGCAAACACATAACAAATATTATGGCCATTAGCAACCGTCAAATGCGCTTAGAATTCGTTCGAGCACTTGTGTGAAGAATATGTCGCACCGTGCGCCGGACGGGCATGAACCCCAATGTGGTGCGCATAGGGGTTCATGCCCGTCTGACGCACTTCCGGCGAACGGTGCGACATTCTTCACACAAGTGCTCGACTTTTGCATTCTTAAAACGGTCTGTATGCGCGAATTTGCCTATATGATAGCAGGATAACTTTATGCGCATACGCGATGTTGAATATTAGTGGAATGCAAGCGGGTGGGGACTTCACTTCGTGCAGTGCTGCGGGTCAGTACAGATAAGAGATAAGTGTGTTAAAATTGAGCTTTTCAATGGCACCTCCGAGTTTTACCTCGCATACTCAGGCACATTAAAAAAAACAGTATTTGCAAAGAGTAATATTTCGTCTATGGACGCACGAAGTAAACAAACTTCCTGATCAACAACACTAATGTAAAGGCGCGAGCTCGATGTATGCATACATATTGTTTGCTACAGCTTGTTGATTCGTACACAAGCAAAATCCCCGAGCACCCGAGCTTCGCAGCGTCGAGACTCCCAGCGCTGGCTCGTCCACATACCTCGATTGGAACGCTAACAGGAAGGCTCAAGTACAAAAATACAACAAGCATGTGTTAAGACAAGCTATACGTCTCGGGATTGTGCTAAAGCTTCGAGGTATGACCATTTAGGTTAGTTTAGAGACCACAAATGACGCTCTCGGGACCAGAAAACAATCTCTTGTCGACGTGTCGATCGAAACCGAAACCATGCCACCCTCCTCCCTGGCCAACTAGTTCCCAGAGTGCAACGCGCGCCGTGTTGCATGCAGGGCTTTATGGAAGTAGTCTATTGGGGTCAAAGTTTGCCTCGTTGTGGCTTATGTCTGACCTTACATGTTTCCGAAACCCTCGCAGTGGGGCCTGTAGTGGCCTCCTTGCTGTGCCCTCAAAAAGGAGGGGCGCGAAGGGGCCGTAAAGGCATTCGGAACGCCTTCGAAAAGTACCATGGAGACGGCCAGTTCCCTTACCCTCCGGCCACGTGGTCACGTCGTGCAGGTGTCCCAGTGCGGCCCCACCACATACTTCCTGTGCATGAACGGGTCCGGGCGGAAGGTGGAGGCCCACCGCCTAAGCGATGACCGGCTCCTGCTGTCCATAGACGGCGCCTCCTACACAACCTACATGAAGGAGGAGGTGGACCGCTACCGTGTGGTCATCGGGAACCAGACCTGCATCTTTGAAAAGGAGAAGGACCCCTCCGTGCTCAGGTGGGGGGGCGAGGGTGCTCCGTTTTGTTTTGGGGGAGCTGACTGCCTTCGTTTGGTTCCCCACAGTTATTCAGCCTATTTGGCAACAAACTTGCTGGCTCATCCTCTGCCTGCTAAAATTTTTAATGCAGAATTGCATTCTTACTGAATCTTCACTCTGATTTCGTATTGAAGCGTGCCACAGCGGTTCACGGCGGCGACGGTCGCTCTTTGCCGAGTGGCATCGAAATGGCACACATCACTGTGCGAGGAACGGAAAAACTTGCCCTCTGTACAAAGGAAATTTTGCTGCGTAAAGAGGTTTCACCGGCCCACGTAGGGTGCGTGCTTGTCCTCTTCGCGTCGTACCCGCTTGACGCCCTTGCGCTCGTGCCGCGGTCCCCAGGTCTCCCTCGACGGGCAAGCTGCTCCAGTTCCTGGTGGAGGACGGGGCCCACGTGGTGTGCGGCCAGGCGTACGCCGAGGTGGAGGTCATGAAGATGGTCATGACCCTCAGTGTGGAGGAGAGCGGTTGGTGAGTCAAGACCATAAACCGGATTTTAGACTGCGCCCGAAGTGTGTCGTGGACCGGCATTCACTGCCACACGTTGCCCGTGAATCGAAAGTGCGGTCGTGACGTTGCGGCACACGACGTCGTAAAAGTCGGGGCGTCGCGCCGTCGGTTGTCACGATCCCGGTGGTCGGTGAACAACCGAACACGAGCAAAGTCTGAGTGACTTTGCTCAGTCTGACTTCGTTCAATCTCCTACGGCTGTCTATCACTACTGCCCGACAGATGGCCACAGTGTGCCATTGTGCTCTATTGTCGTAAGTGGTTGCAGATGTTGTCGATCAGTAAGTGAAGCAACCTTTAGTAGCGAACGGGTGCTCATTGTGACGTGGGCGCATGCACACTGTTTTGTCGATTCGCAGCTTTGTCTAAAGCGCTTCAGTTTCTGCATGAGCGGTTCTAGACTAGATAAATCTTTGGTTCTTCGTACATATTTTTATGCTGTGAAATCCCGAGAGATGCCCCACCCCCAAAAGATAGCCCACCCCTATTTTTGGCTCAATTAGCTATATTTTTTTAAACACCGAAAGCGTAAATGCAGCTAGTTAGCTCTGGCGGGATATAAGCGAATGTTGCCAACTGGGAAGTAACGGTCACCTTTGCTTCGTTGCCCTTAGCCACAATAACAAGCTTGGAAGGGTCCATAACCTAAAAATAGCATTTTTCAACTTTTCTTCATTGTACACCAAAAGGTAGCCCACTCCATATTTTCACCCGATTTGCTCTTGATTTTTGGTGGGCTCTCTCTGGGATACGCAGTCGGTGTCACGCGATGTAAATTTCCCGCTAAATTTGACGGGGAAGCTGTATTGATGTATAACTCGCACGGCATCAATTTCCCCGCTAAATATAGCGGGGAAACTGAATTTGTGGGTAGATCACGTGACGCAAAGTCACGTGACATATTTTTTCCGCTAAATGTAGCAGGGAAACTGAATTGGTGTTCAGCTAAGGTGACAAAAATTTCACCACTAAATATGGCGGGAAATTGAAACCACACGACGTTACAGGCCACGGCTTCACAAAGTCCGGCTTCGCTTAATCCGATTTCACGAAATCTGGAGTAACTTGCCGAACTTTTACTGTTTAATGCAACTTTTATATTAAAACAAGAAAAATAATATCCTATTACAGGGAAATCAGAACATGAAAGAGAAGGCAAATAGAACTTTATACCTTACATTAACTTTAAACAGGTTTACATTTACTTTAAATTTACAAGAATTCTTTTTTCCGCAATAGCGCTTGCATTGGTCAATTATTCTGCCATGCTCTCGTAATAAAGAATCCTTATTTTTTAGTTAGTGTGCGATTGAAATCAAATAAATCTGATTTACATCAAGTAGATCAGATTTTCTTCATCTTTAAAATCAGTCCTGATTTTTGCTGAGAACAGTAGGGCATCTCATTCAAGGGCCCTGCCCATCGGCATGCACTTATTGCCTTTTGCCATGCTTTGGCTTCATAAAGCTTGTTCTAGGCTTGCAAGACGCCATAGCATCGTCGAAGGTGTGAAGCTCAAACTGCTCCCTGGCGTTCTCCTCGGTGACTGTAGCCGAGAGTTAGCCCCCTAACCCGTCTACTCTCGCCACCAGCTACTTTATTCTATACCTCGAAAGTGCTCGTCACATATCATTGTCGGTGTCCCCCATTTTTCAGCGTGCACTTTGTGAAGCGCCCCGGCGCCGTCCTGGAGGCTGGCTGTGAGCTGGCCCGACTGGAGCTGGACGACCCTTCACGAGTGAACAAGGCCCAGCCTTTCGAGGGAACCTTCCCCCAGGCGGAGGGGGAGGACTACCAGGGGGGCGACAAGCTCAACCAGCAGTTCGTGGCCGCCAGGCAGATGCTCGAGAACGTGCTCGAGGGCTACGCCCTGCCGGACCCCTACTTCCAGGTGGGACGCGGGCCTTGTCTTCTAGATCGGATCAATCGAGCTCTCTCTTTGGACGAGAGGGGATGTGAAACTTAGATCCATTTTTTAACGCACGAAGTGCATTCTAATGGAACTGAACCTCGGAAATTTGTCTCCTGTCCTCTGTCTGTCTGCCCAACGGTCACCAGCATATGCTACCAGCGTCGCTAACCAGTGGCACTTGTCGGCGTTATTTCGAGGCGTAGAAGCGCCATTTGGTGTGGTGCCGATGAGGCGTCAATTCCACGTCCTTGTCTGTTGGTGTGGTACGAAAGAGAGTGCGTATAGCACGCTTTTCAACTGCAAACAAAAGAGCTTGGGATGCGGAACGTCCGTAGTGCTCCTTGCTGAAGCGTGCCATCTTCTTTTCTGTTCAGCCTCACCTGAGCTCCACACTGGACACCTTCATGCGGACCCTGAGGGACCCCACCCTACCCCTCATGGAGCTCAAGGTTGGACGGCCCTTTTTTTCTGCCGCTCGCAATTGTAGGGGCTACATCTCGTCGACGGTTTTATTGAACCGCTTTTCGTTCGGACGTCGCGAGCATTCCTTCTTGGGTTTGGTTTTTAGGGCGGGGACATGGCTATTATCTCTGAAGTATTAAGGAGGGCTAGTTGGTTAAGCACATTAAACATAAAAAGTGCAAAAGGCAGACAAGGGTGTGAAAAAGACGGGACTAGCACTACGTTCTTTTATGTTCCTCTGTTTGTCTTTCTTTTGCTTTCTGTGCAATTTAAATATATATCTTTTTTGTTTAATCGATGTCTGTATGTTGAGTTTCATGTATATGTTTCCAATGGTATGTCTGGACACACTTTTAGGTGCAAAGATCCGTTGTGCCACCTCTCGTTTCTCGTATTTTGGCATTTGGCATTTTTTAAATTTTCTATGTTTTTGATCGTTCGCACCTACCTCGCCACAAATTAAACATATTGTATTGGTAAGGCTATAAACGAATAAATAAAACGAGCCACCCGCGTTTCCAGGACATCATTTCGTCCATATCTGGCCGCATCCAGCCCGCCGTTGAGAACAGCATCCGGCAGCTGATGAAGATGTACGACAAGAACATCACCTCGGTCCTGGCACAGTTCCCCAGCCAACAGGTGAGGGACCGGCGGGTCGCCCGAGGGATTTCGTCGCATTGTGGGGAAATGCGAGCCGTCCCCCATTAATTGTCCTCGGTGGCTCACCAATCACCGGCCCCTCTCCGTAAATGGCAGTGATTCGTGAGGCGAGACAATCGAAGCTCCTCTTTGTCGTTCTCGCCTCGTTAGCCACTCGAGGAAAGTAAACGTACATACTTTGTCTATTAAAAGCTAGTAGCGTCTGCGGGATTGTGCAGTAAACTTACGACCGAGGTAACGTGACAGTTCGGTAGACAGTGTCATATTTGGCTTCGTTCGCTTTGTTCCACATCCCCCACGTGTAGCGTGGTTATTTATACGAACGGGTCATGCTGTTTTCTCGCCGACTCTCTCTTTCTTCCCCCCAGTTTGATGTCTAGCTGAACACTCTCCCTCCTTGACAACACGCAGATAGCGAGCGTGATCGACAGCTATGCGGCGACGCTGCAGAAGCGGGCGGACCGGGACGTCTTCTTCATGACGACCCAGGGCATAGTGCAGCTGGTGCAGCGCTACCGCAACGGCATCAGGGGACGCATGAAGAACGTGGTGCAGGAGCTGCTCAAGCAGTACCTGGCCGTGGAGACAGACTTCCAGCAGGGTGGGTGACCACTTCCCGGCCTCCCGCTTTTAGTCACCGACGAAAACGGCAGAGAGGAGATGTGGACTTCACAATGCCTCGTTATGGTGTCGTCTGATGTCACAGTGTCCTGTGATCAGTGGCATAGCCGGGGGTGCAGTGATGGAAGTGCTGCGCCATTTGCGCCAAATTGCGCCTTGAGCGAAAGTCTGCTACACCTTGCGCCAAAGTGCCATTTTGGCTAAGAATTGCGCCACACCTGCGTCGAGATGGGCAAAAAGAAAATTGATATATTGTTTTATTAGTTGACTTTAATATTCAAAGAAGTAGACAGAAAGAAAAACGGTAGAAGTATGTATTTCACAGCGTCTCTACTCATCGTATGCGGCGTTTCATCTAAGGTCAGAGCTCAGTCGAAGGCTCGAACGTATACAACGCGAACACGCAGTAACAGTGCAAGTCATGGGACATTCGCCGTATTTGATTGGTTTAGTCTATGGAAGAACTCATAGTAAGATGGTCGGGTGCCTCGATGGCGCGCTTTGACCTTGTTTGGTTGATCCCATTGGCTCGTGGCGTCGGCTGCGCTTTCAATTAAGGTGAAACGAAGCTTTAAGATTGCTCGACCACCACGTAGGCCGGTTGATGCGCCAACGGCTTGATCACCGACATCCTCTAATATTTCAGACTATGTCGGCGATGTTAGAAGCCAAAAGTCGTGACAGAGCATTGCAAAATACACAGTAGGATGGCGGTCCTGTACTCCTGGTGAGATCAGTTGATTATTATGTCTGCCTCCATGGCGCCTCTCACCAGCCCTCGCGCGTCGAGCTTCACCGCCTTGCCCCGGAGTGTTCGGAAAAGCTGCTGGCATGGGCGAGCGTCTGGTTTAGCACGATATAATGTAAAATATGCTCAGTACTATTGCAGATTTACATTCTTTGATCTCAGTTATATAATCTTGTTTTCAAATGCTGTTTTTTTTTTTTTTTTAGTTTATAAAATTAAAGTTTTGAGTTTGGTAACGATCAAATTTGGGAGGCGCATTTTTACTGATAGACGTGTTAGTGATTATGTTGCTTTTAACAATACATACAGGCTAAATAAACTACTGGGTGTAAAAGTGAGAGGGGAGGGAGGCTTTATCCTAACTGAAGAGTGATTCATTTCTCATCAATTTGATTAGTACCGATTGTAAATGGAACCTACTCTGAACAGAGCCTTATTTCTAAAAGGAAAGCTCTATGTACCTTTTGTGCCCTATTGGTTCTTGTTACAAAAGGTAATAGTAATATGCTCCGGTATCAAAGACAAACCTTTAGTCATTGTCAAATATAAACTCGTTTAGTAATGCAATTAATTTTTTTTTTTTTTTTTTAATTTTCAAGTGATATGTTAACAGATGTGTTTATCTGCTCCAAAAGCGTCAGTGGCTGCTCCAAACGAATATTTTGCCTGCTACAGAACCTCCTCCAAAGGGTCAAATGCCGCTTCCATCACTGGGGGTGGCTTACAATGCTTCAATTCTCCCTCCCCCCCCCCCCCCCCCCCTCTCCCCCGAAATCCAGCCAACCCTATACTGATATACACAAGCACTTTGACCCCTTCCCTTCTTTCCTCGCACCCTAAGTCATGAACATCCCAGGCACTTCACCCCTCTCAAAAAAATATTTGTGGCTATGTTACCCTGCAATGTCCTAATGTCGCGGGTGGAAAATGATAAATGAATATAAAACTGAAAATAAATGTTTAATCAGGTGAACTCGCGCCTATAAACTTAAACGGAAAAGAATGTATGTTGTACGACAGCAAGGAAAGAGCGACTGACCCAATGTTGCCGGCTTCTTTTATACAGACTAAGTAGCCAAGAACACTCTGAACAGGAACAAGCGATACATTACAAAATGCTACCAGAACATTCTAGAAGAGCTGCGAAAGATAGGCTGGGGGGATTTGAACCCTGTGCCTTCACTCTGGGAGCCGTGCGCTATGCCAACTTGGCCATGCACGCGGCAATAATGTAGCGTGGAGGACTTGTGAATGCCATACATTTAGAGTGCCTTTGGGACGACATTAGTGTCGCACGACACAAACATTACCGAGGCTGCAGTCTAAGCTCATTACAACAGACCTGGTTGCAACAAACATTTGGATATAACATACCGATTTGTGAAGTTCGGTTGGCTTTCCCCTACATACCATTGACTCAACTTCATATCTGTATACAACATACTCCTTTTACAACAGACCAAAATCTTGGTCAAAATCAAGGTCTGTTATAACAAGCTTAGACTGCACATCCGAGGACGCAAAAACCCGAAGAGCTGGCTCTATAGAAGTCATACATTTAAGGGGGTACACTGGCTAGAGATGTAACTTGTGAACTACTCAGGTGATTGGAATGAAATTTGCTGGGGAGATTTAAGATAAGATGTATGTGTGTTGTGCAAACTTTCAGCACCCTAGGACAATTTTACATACCTGCATAAGAAGATGTGTCACTCTTCGTTAAGAAATTTATGATATGTAATTGAACCTATTCAGCACCATTTGGACTGCTTGAATATAAAGTGGGGGACGTGGGACTTTGGGCTATCCAGTTTTTATAACTCAAATGTAAATATTTCAGGAAGTCGTTACCTCAAAATATGAGGTGCATGTCCAGTGGTGTGATTGCTGCGCCAATTGCGCCAAGCTGCGCCAAGGGGCTAACCCTGCTACATCCTGCTACATTTTGCCAAAATATGGGTAATCTGCGCCAAGCCTGCACCAAAGGACCAGTTTTGGTCGCTTTTCAAAACCGAAACTAAACTGAGTACTGTAATTAAGCATGCGTGAGCTAAGTGGCACAGGCGGCCACCCACACAAAGTACCCTGCATCAATCGTGGCATTGTAACCCTGGAGCCGGGGAAAAGAAGGGACGTAGGACAGGCACAAAACTCCAATGTCAGTATTGAACCAGCTCACCTGCACCCTTGCTTTAGTTACATTAATCATCCATCCGGTCTGGCATGGTTTTTCCCGCCGTCTCTTCTTTCGCGCTCTCATTGAATCGTAAATCTAATCTCGCATTTCTTTTTTTTTTTTTAACGAAATTACATTTTTGCGCGGCAGGAGTTACTTTTTCAGCTGAAGCACTCGCTTCTGAAAGCAACTGCCGTGGGAAAACTATTTGGTCCCTGCCGGCCAGGCCGCACGTCGCTACAGATATGGACCTTCCTAAACTGAAACATAAGGACCGCCGCATGTTCATCAACATTCCTGTTCTTGTTTAAAACATACGCTACTACGAAGATCCCTTTTTAACTCAAAGACTGCTGTGTGGAAGTATTGATTACCTAGGTTTCTCTTGGTTGGCTTTCTTTCGAGAGGGACCGAGTACATGAAAAATCTGTCGCGAAAGAAAGTGGTGAAGAGACGCGAGCTAAAGCAAAGAAGGCAATATCTGCATGCTGAACCCGCACATCGCGCTTGTTTGTCTCGAGTTCAGTCGTTACACAAAGCACTCCAAGAACGTTTTGACCCTGACTCGCGATGTCCTGCATCAATGCGCTCAGGTTCTTTTTTTCTGTGTGTTTAGCTTGTACCTCGCCTGCCGGCCTTGCAAGCACGCGCCTCTGAACTGTTTATTGCCGCATGCTGGGCAGTTAGATTTTGCATACATTTTTGGAAACCAGTTGGCGACAGAGTGGAGAGGCATGGTTTTGGTTTCGATCGAACAGCTGTCTCCGCTCGCGCGACGAAGCACGTGCAGCTGCAAGCCTGCCGAAGTTGCCCTGACGTGCATGGAAACATGATTGCACGACAGAGGCACCAGCCGGGACGCTTGCAATCCACTGTTTTACGTTTACTTTTGACGAAAATCTGGCACGTCGGGAATCAGTAAAACGGTGGCAAGCGGTTTTTCAGAATTGCTTGGCAACACGTACAGCACTGTAAACTTGTAAGGTGTCTCAATGTCTTTTGGGGGACATTGAAAGTGGACATTATTTTTTAGCCTAAGCTAAAGCGAAGCTTGCAGCAGCTTTCCAGAAAGTTTCGAAAAGCAAAAAGTACCCCCTTGTTGTAATACACCTTTTTCTTGTGTGCAATTTCACATTGCACTGCAATAGCTATATATATATGTGTTTCACCAGTCTGAGACTGCTTCCATTCATTATATCACCAGTCAACCTAATGCTGTGATATTTACTACTGGTCATTTTCAAATAAATTTTAATATGTGAAGTTTGGTTTTCAAATAAATTTTAATATGTGAAGTTTGCTTCTTACCTATCTATAGTGGGTACATATATATGTATAATTTAAGTGAAGCATTGCAAAATGTGTGCAAAAACCACCTAGGAGTCTTGCAAAAAATGCAAAAGACTCCTAGGTGGTCGAACTTGACCATAATTCGCCTATTTCGGTGAGCAAAGTGTCCTTCGTTTGTCCAGCACCTAAAACAAATATTTGTATTTTTCTAAGAGTATCTGCTCCGAAACACTGTTTTAGCTGCTCCGAAAGCCACTTTTGCTGCTCCAAAACACTGTTTTGGCTGCTCCGAAAGGTGCTCCAAAATGGCTTAGGCCAATCACATCACTGATGTCTGTCCTACCTCAATTTTTGAAAACAGTTTTTTTCTCTGGGAGGACTTCAACTTAAAACAAAATAAAGTAGATAGCCCGATTCCCCAGTAAATTTCAGTTCAGAAACCTCTTGATTGTGGTATAGTAAAACCTCGTTATAACAAAATGGGATATAACAAAGTAATGGATATAACAAAGCAATCGTAATTCCCCTTGCTTGCTAATAGTGGGAAGAAATCGACATTGGCTATAACAAACTAATGGTTATAACGAAATAATTACGACCGCTCCTTCAACTTTGTTATAACGAGGTTTTACTGTATCAAAATACGTCTACCTTCAAACAAAAAATTCCTTCGTCTGAAATTTGCAGCAAAAAGTGAGCTGAGAAAAATGCATTTGAACATTGAACTCCTTTACTTTGTTACTGCCTCACAATGCGTTGAAAACATTTTATATCAACGTAACTATTTGGCATATAGTTATCAAATTTAGTGTAAGGGTGTATAATTAGTTTCTAAAACCAAAAAACCCAAAAAATTAAAAAAGTATTTTTTTTTTCTTTTTTTTTTGAAAAGAATTGAAATTAATGTTTGTCTCCATTTGACTGAATCTAACTGGGACCAGTTTCACAATTCGCTTCTAGCTGGATGAATTTTCACTCGGGCTTTCACTTTCCTACAACCCCCCTCTCGTGTCTATGTCGGTGTCTTGCCTACCGATCGCCATTCTTGTCGGTCTTCTGTGGCTTTGTGGTTAGTTCCTACATGCCCTGTCCATTTTACTTTTCGTTGCAAGAATAATTGTTTAAACATATTGTCTCGGAACATTCTCTCAAACAAAATGGTGATGAGAGGTCAGTGTGCCTCATCGTACGGCTACTTGTTTCTCTGCCATATTTTTACAGCGGAGCTGTTAAGGGCTAGTTCCCAGAGGATTGTGTCCCCTGCAAAGAAATGTCGACACAAAACTCTGGACAGCTACCGCCATCTAATAAGCGAAGGCGGCAACCAGACAACCAGCTTGCCGGCCTTGCTCATAGATGGCAGCTACCTTTCCAGCCTTTCGACTTTGGTTTTCACCAGAGTGGAAAGGCTGAATTTCTCTAGGCGTCGTTTTAGATGTCGTCCTTGAAGTCATCCTAGAGGTCGTCTTTGAGGTTGTCCTTGAGGTCGTCCTAGAAGTCATCCTTGAGGTTGTCCTAGAAGTTGTCCTTGAGGTCGTCTGGACGTCATCCTCTAGGCGGCGTCCTTAAGGTCGTCCCATCATAGTACAGCTTCAATGGTCTTCCTTCTTCACCAGAGTGGAAAGGCTGAAAGTTTTTCTAGTTTGTAGTCCTTAAAATGTGTCCGGCAGTAGAGATTGCACAGAATGAGGCTGGTATGCCATGCTGTAGTAGGGCTTTTATTATTAGTGTTTTTAGTTCAATCACCTTCTGTATTTGGTCCCGTTGTTCCCAAGCAATTCACGTTAACATCTCATAATCGTGAGTCTTCCCTGCTCCTCAGCAGCGAGTCTTGTGGGTCTCTCGGCAGGGAAGAAACGGGAAACTGTTTTTTCCCATTATTCTTGGCTTCTCGATATGAGTTTCCAGGAACTTCCCCAGAGTACCGCCAGGGGTTCCCCGGACTCCCAAATTCCACCGGTTGTCCCTGCCCCCAAGTAAAGTGTTCTTCCGGTTTGAGCATTATTTAAAAAGAAACCGAGCCGTTCGATGGTGCTTAACTATGGGCCAAGAACTCCCTACTGGGTGTGCTGTTGTTTACAAGATTTACAGGCCTCTCTGGCACTTTATTGCATCAACATTGGGAAAGGTCTCTCTGTTGCATAGATGTTGAGACCAGTTTGAGATTCCCTTTGTCGACACTCTTCCTCTTCCGTCGGCTGTTGTTGGCAAGGCACAACCAGCATTGCATCCCATGCCACGTCTCGTTCGGCGCGCGTGGCCCGCCGCGGCGTCTGATGGCGAGGAACGTTTTGTCCCGCAGGACACTATGACAAGTGCGTGACCCTGCTGCGGGAGAAGCACAAGGACAACATGTCTGCCGTCATGCACAAGATCTTCTCCCACCTCCAGGTGGCCAAGAAGAACCTGCTCATCATCAAACTCATTGTAAGTGCGGCAAGGCGGCCAACCTTCCGGGCTCCACTGGAGCGCCTACGAGAGCACGCTCGTGCGACGCACGTGTCGGTGCGTACCTTTTAACCAGATGCCAAATGGCGCCAGAAGCTCCTCTCGCGCCCCCATAACTGCTAGCCAATGTTCCTCCGAGATGCACAAATACAGTCGACTCTCATTATAATTCAAACTCGAGGGGGGCCGAAAATTTGTTTGAATAAAGCAAAGTTTGAATTATCAGGAGTTTCTTCCCATAGAGACGCATAGGATGGGACCTGCACGTTAGTTTGAATTATCCGAAAGTTTGAATTAAGAGATTTTGAATTAACGAGAGTCGAGTGTATTCTGCTATCGAGGATGCCGCTGCGGCCGCTATGTGGCGACGTATATTTGGCGCGCTACAGTGCAGCGTGGGCGCAGTTGGTGATAGTTACAATTAGAAAATGCGACTCTTCGAGCTTGAGGCACAGTGTCTGGATGCTCAATCAATAGCGTTTTGCTTTGTCACAGGCCGTCGTAACACTTCCGGAGTACGGAAGAGCGTTTCCTGCCATTTCTGGTAGGGCTTCAAATGACTTGCAACAACGATCTTGAGCAGTATGGTGGCTGAAGTGTGTTTAGTCTGGAGCATAGTAGCTTTTTAGCGGCTCTAGCTACGAGGAATTTTTGCGCGAGTTCTCGCTCGGAATTGTGCGACGGAGCCGACAGTTGGTACTGCGTCGCCCAGGACCACCTGTGCGGTCACGAACCGGGCCTGACGGACGAGCTCTCCAGCATCCTGAACGAGCTGACCACCCTGAGCAAGACCGACAACGCCAAGGTGGCACTGAGGGCCAGGCAGGCAAGTTCCGTCTTGCGTCCCTCGGGGTGGTTTGTAAGCGGTCGGAAGCCGGAGACGTCGCTGCGGTGCGCGCCTCTGACTGGTGTGTTTATGTGTCCTCGAATGTGGTCTCGATTTCCGCCCCACCACGTAATGGAAGTGTCGTGCCGTCACTTGTCGTGGTCCTTGCGGCAGCACAGCAGTAGAGGTGGATATACAGTAGACTTACATTAATTCAAACTCTGGGAAGCCACAAAGTTTGATTTATCAAAACTTTATCTAAATATGTTGCCAGATAAAATTATGATTATGACATAGTAGATATTTTATGATTTCCTCTGTATGGACCTACAGATCATAAGCAGGTATGCCACACAAAAAACATTTGTGAAATTTATGACACAAGTTCATTTTATCCCTCAAAAATGTTGTTTATTGTTAGACACCATATGACAACTCACCCCAAAATTAAGTTTGTTCATTGGGCCAAGAAGTTGTCTAATGTGAACTATTAAGTAGGGGACACACGAGCAGTGAAAATGGGCACCACACGGCAGCTTTCACAGCAACTTGCGCGGGCGCTGTAACATGGACCTACACCATGCTGCCACATCACAGCATCTGCGCAAGTTGGTATGGAAGTTTAGGCATGGTGCCCATGAGCCTACGTGGGCACACTTGAGAACTGTCGAGTGCGCTTCTCGCCGAGCACCAGTGCACTGTGAAGAAGCAACACCCCCAGAAGCAAGCTCTGCGGGTGTTGCCTCTCTTTAGTGCACCGGTCCTTGGAAAGAAACGCACTCAATGGGGCCGCGAGAAGAAAAAGTATGAAGTACACGAGAACGTTGTTTGAATTAATATGAAGACATTAAAAACGTGGCGGGACCACAACGGAAATGTTGAAATTAGCTTGAATTAATTGGAAGTACGAAATATCAGAGTTTGAATTATCGCGAGCCTACGGTAGCAAGTGCCTGTTCTGCTCTAACTTGCTCTCGACTGGATGGTCCACAGAAGCTTTGCCAGCCGCGAGTTGGGACACTGCAACGACAGCGACACTTGCTTTCTCTCATACTTTTAACCTGAAATGTTTTGTAGAGCCGACTTTCGTGACAAAAGGATGTGTCACGCTCTGCCGTCTAGCTCGAGCGACACGTAGGCCGAGTGCGTACACAAATTTAGTGAAAAATCGTGGCGTCATGTGATACTGCGACGTTACGGTAGCTATCGACGTCGCGCAACAGGACACGCAGCATGTGCCCCGCTCTTTCACAACTCGTTCTGCGCATTTCGTGCCTCTCGGAGTTCATCAAATAAAATCGAGGCACGCTTTAATTTGCCAAGTTGGTCGAAGAAGCCGGCATGTTACACCAACGGTGTAACATGCTGGCTTCCACAACATCATTTATTACTGCTCGGGGACCACTTTTAATGCGTGCGCGGTAAGGACGCCATGCATGCTCGTCGAAGACTGTGACGCAAGTGTGGGAGCCAGACCGCTCGAGGAGCACCCGTCATCCGTGGCGACGCAGGTGCTGATAGCAACGCACCAGCCGGCCTGGGAGCTGCGCCACAACCAGATGGAGTCCATCTTCCTGTCTGCCATCGACATGTACGGCCACGACTTCTGCCCCGAGAACCTGCAGAAGCTCATCCTCTCCGAGACCTCCATCTTTGACGTGCTGCCGGACTTCTTCTTCCACCACAACGTCGTGGTGCAGAGGGCCGCCCTAGAGGTGGGTGGTACTTTGAAATCGACAAGACTAGGGACGAACTTCAGTGCAGTCCTGTGTTATGGCAAGAGCTGTACGGGGCACGTAACACCGGCCGATGGGCGGAGTCCGATCGTCGTGAGGTGGCTGAGTGGCCAAGTTTGGCGGGGAGGTTTTATTTGGTGAATAATGACCACGTGCCTAGAGCAAGTGGTGTATAGACCTCTTTTGTTTACTCTCGTCCCCAGCCACCTGGTGGGCATATACGGTGTGGGCAATGAAAAAATGATCAATCATTTCAACCTGCAAATGGTAAAAAAAATAGAGGGGAGGCAACACGACAATGGGTGACGGTTATGCTCGCATCCTAAATGCATTCTATTTGCATGGCGAGAGCAAAACATGTTTTCGCCCATACTGAAAGTGACAATTCAAGATGGCGGCGCCTTTGTGAAAAACGTCTATAGGTGGCATACTATTATTGAACTTGCTAGATTTCACAGAAAGTGTTAACGCGATACTGGCATCACGTGACAACACGTCGAAAAACGCTGTGGCTACCGCCACCATTTTGTTTTCAGGGCGTAAAAGTCAGTCTATGATTTTTAGTTGAAAGATTCCTAGTAAACGTGCGCTGTGATGCTTAGTGTCCGGCAGATGGTGGGTACGTTTTGTTGCAAATTGATTGGTTGTTTCTAGAGCGATGCCGTTTCTGACTGGATGCAGGTGTACGTGCGGCGGGCGTACGTCTCCTACGACCTGACTTGCCTGCAGCACCTGCAGCTGTCCTCGGGCATCTGTGCTGCCCAGTTCCAGTTTCTGCTGCCCAGTTCTCACCCCAACAGGTGCGCTGGGGGTGCTCGCGTCTCTGCAGTTTTAGGGCCCATGTCTGCCCGGGAAATGGAATCCTCCGCCACGGGATCAGCACTCGTGTACCTCGCACTCCTGTTTCACTGTTCCGTACCGTCGCGATTTGCATTTATTATGTCCATGTCTTGGGTACAGGCCTACTTACTGTTTACAAATGAGTGCCCACTCTCCTCACATCAACTTCGGTTATTCAAATGTGCACATTGACCAATTTGGGATGCAGCTCTTCAGTGCCTGTTTGCGGTTTGAGCGGTGTAACTGCACATTGCATTATGGGGCGTTTTCCACAATGACGTCACGAGGGTCACTAGGGTCACGAGTGGCGTCACAAAGGTCACGACCTTCGCGAGTGACATCACTGGGGTCGGGAGGGAGGAAGGGGAGCGGAGGAGGAGGAAGAGAGGAGGAGAGGAAGAGAAAGTAGGAGGAGGGCCATACCCTCCTCTCCGTACCCTCCCCTCCTTCTCCACAAAAGCTGCGTTTTAATTCGGCATTACAGGGATGTGTAAACGTCTTTCATTTTTCTTTTTAGGGGCTGTACGTCCGCATATGTAGATTTATGTATGTATATTTGCATGTGTGCTCATCCAAACAAGCAGATATGTTTGCACATGCAGATATGTTTGTACATGCAGATATGTTTGGACATGCTGATACGTTTTCAAATACACACATCTGTGCATTCCGATTCATATGTGCATATGTCATGTCACCGTTGGTGCCATTGGTCTTGCATGACGCCATAGATATGGGCTTTTGTGGGAAAGGGTTCGCTCTAGGGAAACTTGTATTGTGTCAATAATCTGATGGTCTGTGGGGCTTCCCCCCAAACTGATCGTCAAGTGCCAAATATTGACCGAAACCTCTTCCGGGGTTGTTCTTTGGGGTTCGCCTTACACCTTTGAATGGAAAGTTTTATCATTTAATTACTCGGGCAGTTACCGGAATTTTTTGTCTGGCTTCACCACGACCGTTAAAAGGTCCAGGACTATCTGCCGGTAGCTTCATTTTCGTCTCCAGTGCATAGTCTTTCACGCGTCTATACCATGTTTTCGCTAACCATCCCCTTTCTGCTCTGTGGAGATGGACGCAAATGCAGCGTATGTTTGGGGGCATGAGCTCTTGGCTCTGACCAGGCCTGGAGAAGAGATTAGCTCAGAGAGGCTTTCTGGCGCATTGCAGGCAAGCCCACATCCCGGTTCAAGTGGAAGGTGCCGCCGACTCGTCTTCGACGGACGAGACGGTGGGCTGGGACCACGATTCCCAAGACGCCGACTCGCAGCGGTTGGGCATCATGGCTGCTTTTAACACTTTCGAGCAGTTTGCCAGGTATTTTTTTCCTCTCTGCGTGGGGCACAATGTGCATAAAACTATCATACTTGTTTGAATCAAACTAACCCTTTTTATGGACTGAGGCCATATGTCTACCTTCGTGCACAGCAGGCAAAAGACCAATCATAGAGATCTATGGAAGGAGATCGGCAACTGGCAAAGCGCAGCTCGTGTTAACTTAGGTGCGCACTTGGCGACGCCGTGCTCATAAGCTCAACGAATTTGATTTTTTTATTTGTTTCGGTTCAAACATTATTTGTGTTTCCATTATTCTCTGTGATCTCCTCCCAGAAATCTCAATGATTTTCTATTTTCATGAAATCCGGAGCTATTAAGGGCTAGTTTCCCCAGTTTCATGTCTGTCACCGAGTAAATGTAGACACAAAACTCTGGACAGCTATCGCCATCTATGAGCGATGGCGGCAACCAGGCAACCGGCCTGTCGCATAGATGGTGGCAACCTTTTCACTCTGGTTTTCACCAGAGTGGAAAGGGTGAATTTCTCTAAGCATTGTCCTTGAGGTCATCCTTGAGGTCATCCTTAAGGTCGTCCTCGAGGTTGTCCTCCAGGTCGTCCTAGAAGTCATCTTTGTGGTCGTCCTAGATGTCGCCCTCGAGGTCGTCCTAGATGTCGTCCTCGAGGTCGTCCTAGACGTTGTGCTGGAGATCGTCCTAGAAGTCGTCCTTCAGGTCATCCTAGACGTCGTCCCTGAGGTCGTCCTAGGCGTCGTCCTTGAGGTCGTCCTAGGCGTCGTCCTAGAAGTCCTTGAGGTCGTCCTGATCGTCGTCCTCTATCAGTTGGTCTGGGGTCGTCCCACCATAGTATAGCTCGCTGGTCTTCCTTCTTTACCAGAGTTTAAAGGCTGAAAGCTTTTACAGCGGAGCTGTTAAGGGCTAGTTTCTCCAGTTTCGTGTCCGTCACCAAATAAATGTGGACACTAAACTCTGGTTGGCTACCGCCATCTATGAGCGACGGCGAAAACCAGACAACTGGCTTGCCGGTTGTCTGGTTGTTATGTCACTCATAGATGACGGCAACCTTTCCAGTAAAGGTGTGCAAATACCGAATAGTAGTTCTCGAATCGAATACCGAATCGAATTAAGAAAAAGAGGCGAATATCAAATAGAATATCAAATAGTGATTTTATTTGTAGGAATTTTTCTAAGTGTGGTGCGAATGAAATGATTACATGTGCGGAGTATGCACCTGGTGCAGAATATGCATCTTGAACGGAACAAAAGCTCTAATCCTGGTGAAAAAAAAAGAAAAGCAGCTGTTGATGGATGTTGGGCACTAAAGATCCAATTTTATGGTACAAACCTAATCTATCTACCCTAAGCGCCACAAAAACCCAACGTTACAGCCACGCGTGCCTTCTTTTCTTGTTAAAAGCACGACGTAACACAGTGACATGTCCTTTTTTTTTTAAATATTTACGGTATATACCGTATGTACTCGCAAAATCAACACACTTTTTTTCCCGAAAAATTTACACATATTTGGGGGGGGGGGGGGGGGGGGCCCTTCTTTACACGGGGTAAAATTTTTGCATTTACACATTTCATGCAAACGTTATATTAGGTGCCAGTATGACATGGCAAGGTACGGTGGCACGTCTCCAGTGATGGAGGCGCACCCACGGCTGGTCGGGGGCTGGCCACAATAACCATGCTTTATAAATTTAAAATCTTTTTAGGGCACTTTCGGGGTGCCTTTTGCCGAAGGAAAAGCGCCCTACAAAGCTCGCTCAGCAGGGAAAGCAGCACAACCACAACCATTCTTAGACGATATATATTGCTAGTATCCGACGGGCACGCTCAGGTATAATCTACGACTACGCGTATATTTCCCGACCGGTCACTCGGGTGTAATCCGCGACTACACGTATAAGAACTCGTATGAAGTCCAACCCCCAACCGCCGAAGCCCGCTCGCATGGATCAAGTTTCGTTCACAAAGACAGGAACTCGTATGAAGTCCAACCGCCGACCCCCCGAAGCCCGCTCTCACAGATCGTTTTGTTCACGGAGAGGCTACCAGACACTCCCAGCCTACAGCACAACGTGCATCTCGCTGTGCCATTCTGCTGCGGATTAAATAAACTCATTTACCCGGAGTATGTGGAATTAGGCCTAACCACTTTCACGATTTCACTGTCCGAAAGCAGACCACAGACGACTGCTTGTGTGTTGACATTAATGCATCCGATAGGCGAAGAATATCCGGGGCTTGGCAGTTCCTTGACTCCAGCTTCGCTAAGTGTGTGCGACACTCAGTTTCATGGCTGATCACTTCCGTAACTACGGCAACTACGCACTTGCGGCCGTAACGTGAGCCACTGTGAGAGTGACGTGAGCGGCCAGGCCTGGCTTGACTTGGCTTGACTTGTCTTGGCTTGGCCTCTTGGCGGCAAAAAAAAACTGATTTGCTAAATTGGACGCAATTCAAGACTCACGGATCTGAAAACTGGAGGTGTGTTGATTACAGGAAAGAAAAAAAAGTCAAAATATTGGTGCCCATTATGGGGGGTGCATTTATTATGCGAGTAAATACGGTATCTCAGAAAAGGGGCACATTGCGATATTTGGTCTCAATTTTAAGGGAGAGAAAGGGCACCCGGAATTTTATTTCATATAAATAAACAAACAGCTGTTAGATCTGAGTAAACAGGCTTAAACAATATAATCTGAAGCAAGAAAAAAAAAATGTGGTTAGGTGGCGCAAGTCACCTTCCAACTGCCACTTTGCATCCATTCCTCCATCCATCTATCCTGTTTTAGAGAGCCTAGATTTAAAAGAGGGAGCAAGCAAAACTGAAACCACAGAGACGGGTCCTGCGTAGATTGGTCGTAAGTGTGCATGTGTTGTGTAGTCCCGTGAAAAGAAGGCCGAGAAGGCGAGCAGACGGAAGAGCGACGACGCCTGCCCGATCGGCGCTTTCGTCTCTTCGTCACCTTTTCGCAGTTTGTAATTCAAACGTGGCTATTGAACGGTTGGAAACCCTCACAAATCTAGTCACGCTATTTTTTCGTTCCGTTTCGTTCCGAATCAGAATTTACGGCTTGCGGTTCCGAAGGAATGACCGGAACGACAACTCGGCCGGTTTCATCGGCGCGGTTAACGTGGTTTTCTTTTTGTGATCTTGCACTCGCCAATTTCTGTGAGTGTGGCAAGTGTTTTACATTGGCGCTTCAATTTGAAACGAGGAGTTTTACTCGTGAAATGAATTAGGCATGGCGCGCGATTCCGGCCTCCCAACAATTCCTCTCTGGAAGCGGCACAAATGGAATGTTTCGGTTGTGATTCAAGGTTAGATTGAGTCACGATCATGAGTAAATCTGCATGCTGTAAAATTTGTGGCGTTTGTTACTTTTCTTTTTTCTAACCTGTGCGTTAGATTTTTGTGGAAGGGTAGGACCAAGAGGTGTTCCTCGCATGGTCTGTCGAACATCACGGCGCTAACATCGGGAGAAAAAACGGATCTTTTGTCAGCTCTGCGCCGACCGGAGTCTTTGGCCGAATATATTAAATATTAGAGTAACCGAATACTAGGAATTTGATTCGCAAATCGAATTATTCGGGGACTTTCTACTCGATTCAAACTCGTATATTTGAGTATTTGTACACCGCTACTTTCCAGCCTTTCCACTCGGGTTTTCACCAGTGTGGATAGGCTGAATTTCTCTAGGTGTCCTAGAAGTCGTCCCTGAGGTCGTCCTCGAGGTCATCCTAGAAGTCGTCCTTGAGGTCGCCCTAGACACTGTCCTCAAGGTTGTCCTAGAAGTCATCCCTGAGGTCGTCCTAGACGTCGTCCTTGAGCTCGTCCCAGACATCATCCTCTAGGCGTCGTCCTTGACGTCGTCCCACAATAGTACAGCTTCGCTAGTCTTCCTTCTTCACCAGAGTGGAAAGGCTGAAAGTTTTTTTTAATATAAAAGCTGCTTTAGATTTCAGCGAACGTCGTAGCCGTGCAAGGCTGTGCAACTTGTACTTCTGTCCCCCTCCCCCCCCCCCCCCGTGTCTTGGATGATGCAGTTGAGCTTGTATGACTGGGGTGCTTCTTTGCTTGTCTGCGTTGCGCCGAGATACAATACACGCCAAGCTATTCCTCAAACTGGTTTCCACACTTAGTGCGAAGCACTGCTGTCCCGGTGACTTGTGGTTGTGTTTCAACGGAAATCTCCGGGACACGGTTCAATGCTGCCATGAATGTGCCTTTTAACCGCGGTTTTGCCCTGTCGACCTTCCCACTTATTCACCATTTCTGCCGTTGTGGGGCAGTGACTTCGACAACCTGGTGGAGTTTTTCAACATGTCGCCGTCCCTGATGCTGCAAGGGAACGACTTTGACTTCAGTACGCGGGAGCAGCAGCACAACAATCCAGCCTTGGGTGACGGCGCCGAGAGTCCCCCGGTGAGACTAAAATTTCTCATTGTCCGCTTCTGAGCTGTTAAGGGCTAGTTTCCCCAGTATCGTGTCCTCAAGTAAACAAATGTCAACAGAGAACTCCGGACAGCTACCGCCATCTAAGAGCGACGGGGGCAACCTTTCCAGCCTTTCCACTCTGGTTTTCATCCGAGTGGAAAGGCTGAATTTCTCTAGGCGTCATCCTAGAAGTCATCCTCGAGGACAACGCCTAGAGGACAATGTCCTCAAGGCGTCTTCCTCGAGGTCATCCTAAAAGTTTTCCTTGAGGTCGTCTGAGAGGTTGTCCTTGAGGTTGTCTGAAAGGTTTTCCTTGAGGTCGTCCCAAAGGTTGTCCTTGAGGTCGTCCGAGAGGTTGTCCTCGAGGTCGTCCTAGAAGTCATCCTTAAGGTCGTCCTAGACGTCCTCGAGATCGTCCTAGAAGTCGTCCTAGAAGTCGTCCTCGAGGTCGTCCTAGAAGTCGTCCTCGAGGTCGTCCTAGAAGTCGTCCTTGAGGTCGTCTTAGACGTCCTCTAGGCATCGTCCTAGATGTCTTAAGATAACAGCTTCGCTGGTCCTCTGTCTTCACGGGAAGTGGAAGGGCTCTACATTTTTTGTAGAATTTTTGTAGCATCGTTATTGCCATCATTATCATAATTTATTACGCCAAGTCTGTCGGGCATCATGGGGAGGCTGAAGGAGGGGTGTAATAGTGAACTGAAAGGTAGAGAGCAAGTAGAAAAATTAACATCCATAATTTCGTCAAAATATTTAACGTGCATATGAGAAAATGGATGGGAAAGGGGGGGGGGGGGGAGAGTTACCTCGTTTATTCACAAATATGAGACGGTTAATGTTTTAATTAACTGCACAATTCGGGGATGCTACCTAACACTTGCAATCCAGCGGGAAAAGTGTCCCAGCATTTTTGAAGCTTGCGTGCATCGTTGACGCAGTCTATACCTCCAACTGCTGCCACGATAAATTTACTGGGAGCTGCACGCTTGCGCCTGTTCATTGTGCCGCTTCGCCCAAGTTTGACTCTATTGTTGAGCATGCTAACTCTGTGCTTGGCAACTGTCCACGGTGAATTCCGGTTGCCTTTCCAACGCTCCTGTTTTGAATTCAACGAAGGTTCTGGAGCCGATGCACATCCTGAACATTGCCATCCGCAACGACGTCCCCAACGAAGACGAGGACTACTCGGCCAAGTATTACAGCTTCTGCCAAGAGAAGGTAGATTGTCGTCTTGTTCTTCTGCTCGCGAAAGTACAGACCAGAAGTGCTTTTGGTCCTTGCGCCGTAAAAGTGCAGAAGGACGCATGCGGCGTTACTGTCTCAAAACCAATTGTCCTGCAGCTTCAAATGTATGACCTCCTCATAAGTTTAAGAATGTGTCTTAGGGCTGATTTCTAAGCCTGGAGCGTCTCAGAACATTGCAACGAAAATATAATATTTTTTTCACAGTGGGAGTCTAAGCACTGACCGCTTGCTCAGTAATCCAATGCCTTGTGCCCTGTGCAAGTCGAGCAGTTTCGGTTAGCACGATTATAGTTAGCATATATGTACTTGCGTTGCTGCAAAAGCTTCGTCTCCCAGTGATGGGAGGAGCTCAAATCAATCTGCACAGTCTATCTTCTTAGTTTATCTCTAGGATTAAGGTACATTTAAATTTCATATTTTGACAGAGTTTGACGAATGGAACAATTTTATGCAATCTGTGCTGTTAAGGGGAGACATGTGCCTAAATTTCAAATTGTTGTGAAAAAATTCATTTTTCAATTTTGTGGTTTTTGATTTTAGAAACCAATTATATACTCTTACACTAAATTTGATAATTATAGCCCAATTGTTACCTATGTTGATATAAAATATTTTCAACACATTGTGAGGCAGTAAAAAAAGTAAAGGAGTTATTTGAATGCATTTTTCTCAGTTCCACTTTTCGCTGGAAATTTTGTACGAAGGAATCTTTTGTTCGAAGGTGAAAGTATTCTGAACTGAAATTTACTGGGGAATTAGGCTATCTACTTTATTTTGTTTTAACATGAAGTCCTCAGTGATAAAAAACGAAGTTTTCAAAAATTGGCATAGGGCAGAGATGCGTCTCATATTTTGAAGTAATCACTCTTCCTGAAATGTTTACATTTAAGTTCTAAAGACTAGATAGCCCAAAGTCCCATATCTCCCTTGTTTACATTCAATCAGTCAAAATGGTACTTAATAGCTTAATTTGCATATCATAGATTTCTTAACGAAGAGTGACAGATCAACTTATGGATGTATGTAAATTTGTCCTAGAGAGCTGAAAGTTTGCACAGTACACCTACATCTGAAGTTTAATCTCCCTTACAAATTTCATTCCAATCACTTGAGTAGTTCAGAAGTTCAGCATCTAGTCAGTGTCCCCCCTTAAGCATGTTTAGGTTTGTTTGTTGGGTGGCGTTCCACGCTCCCTGACTTTTAATTCGCGCAGGTTCATTGTCTATTTGGATTTGGTAGGCAATGTATGGTTGTTAAAATGAAATCTTTGCTACATTGCCGCCCCTATGATGTAAGCATCTCAAATGTATGTACATTGCAAGCTTACATTATAAGGCATCATAAGCAGAGCTTATAGCACTTGTACACGGTGCGACAGCATTAGCAGAAACAAACAGTTTCTATTGTATTTCTGGTTTTCTCGTAGAATTGAAATGCAGTCATCGAAACCACCAGTGTAGTAGCAAGAGCTCATTTAGGGGACTGACCTGAGCTGTAAAATTCCACACCCACCAAATACCTTTTTAAATTAAAATGCAAGAAGGCGCTAATGTCGCATTTGCAGTACCAGCGTTCCGCAGTAATGCGCTATTAATACACAGAGAATGTTGACTCTGTGAACTAAGGTAGTTTTAGGACAAATCTGTGGAACAGTTCTGCCGTAAGGAATGAAAGTGGAAACCGGTTGGGTTGCAACTGCCAAATTGCCGAGGCCATAGCGTCGTACCCGACATTTTTGGGACTCGTGCCGCGCTGGTTGTCCAGTCTCTACGGGTGTCCTGAAGCAATGCGTGTTTTGGTCCCGGCGTGTTTCAGTGTGCCATCATGAAGGAGAAGATGGTGCGGAGGGTCACTTTCCTGATCCTGCACAAGCGCCGGTTTCCCCAGTACTACACGTACCGGTACCGGGACGACGTGAGTTCCTCTCTCGAGTTCCGTGGGAGGTCGTAGGTAAGGTGCCCGGAACGCGTCTCTGACCGGCGAGTTCACCCCGTCCAAAAGAGTGGTTCCTCGAATTCCACCCGACGACAGTAAATCGTCGCGCCGTCGCACGCTGCAGATCCGGCAATGTCGCGGCAGCGGTGGGAGACATGGTTGACGCGTGTCCTGTTGCGGATCGCTCTCCTGCTTACTCTCCCGCTCGACAGTTCGTGGAAGCTTCGGCGGCTGAAAGTTGGGACGTCGCGACGACGGCGACACTCGCGTTTGCTTGTGCGCTTTACCGGAACTGTATGAACCATCTGCCGGGATCGTGGCATCCGGCAGCACAGCACTCCGGCTTTTGCGACGTCATTTGTTGCTACTCAGGTGACTATGTTCGACACGCGGGTGGAACGGGACGGTAGGTGCGCCGGTCGGAGAGGGGTTTTGCGCACCGTACCGCGCGGGTGGCACTGAGACAGTCTAGAAAGTTGACAGGGTTCGTGTTGCTGGCGGTTCCGCAGTACATCGAGGACCGCATCTACCGGCATCTGGAGCCGGCACTGGCGTTCCAGCTTGAGATAAACCGGCTGCGCAACTACGACCTGGAGGCCATCCCCACCTCCAACCTCAAGATGCACCTGTACCTCGGAAAGGCCAAGGTGGGTCTGTGCACCCCAATTTTCGTGAGGTTTGAAAGCCGGCTCTTGGCGTTTTCGTGTCCGTGCCACGTGGCCTCGGTGGTGACGTCGGAATGCTTCGCGGGACCTCGTTGGTGTTTTGTGGCTTTGTCAGTGTGAGGGGGTGTACAGATAATTTGTATCGCCCCTCATATAATGGCGTATCAGGGTGCTTTGAGGTGTAATAAATAAACTGAATTTTATAAAGGTTCACCGCGACGTCAATATGTGAACACTGGGGACGTCATGGCGTTGATGTGATACCATGATGTCGCATGATGTCACAGTGTCATGCAACCTCGTGATGTCGCAATGTGACATCGTGACATAACGTGACTTGTCACAGTGTCATTTGATGCCGCAGTGTTAAGCAACCTCATGATGTCGTGTGACATTGGGACGTTGCATGACTTGTATAGTGTAGTTTGATGTTATGATGTCACGTGATATGATGTGATGAGGTCATGTGACATCATGATATCATGCGACACCATGACTCGGTGTAACACTGCACACACAAATAACATGGGCCCTGTTCATTCAGAACACAGTCCGCGCTTCCTAGTCCGTCAGCATGGTTAGGCTAGTGTGATTCCTAAATTTGTTGGTTTCTGTGCCTGGAGTGTTGCCAAGTGTTACAAAAACAGAATGCAGCTAGGTGTCTTCGCAAGAAACAGCTTGTCCTTCGCCAGGAATCAAACCCCGGACCTCTTGCTCCGTGTTCCAATACTCTACCTATGCCGGAAAAGTAGAGCATTGGTTTAGTGTTACTGCTTTTGTATGGTTATAACTTCTAGCTACTCGTGTTGCACTATTTGTTTATTTGGCAATTCAGGAATTTTTAACTTGGTCTCATTTAAAGAATAAAGGCATTCTTCAATTTGTGTTTTGTGATGCAGGTGCCGAAAGGTCAGGAAGTTGCCGACTTCCGCTTCTTCATCCGTGCGATCATCAGGCATTCTGACCTCATCACAAAGGTGATTTGACCTGATTTGCTTTTAGACACTGAATATTTATTTTCTGAACGAGTTTTCAGTCTTGCAATAGACAGTGTTGCATTGGGCAGCCCTTAGTTTTTTCAGCCGTGAAGCTTGATCGAGTTATTTGGATGTTGTATATATGTACAGGATGTTGTATATATGTACAAAACATAAAAAAAAAAAAAAAAAAATTAGTTGTGCATTGCCAAACGCTCATTCTCTGCCCCTATGTAGCAATAGTGGTCTGAACCACATTCCTAAGTTTCAAAACTAATTGCTTTCTCATTCAAAAGTAAGTGATTTTCTGAAATTCTCAGTGGTAAAATGGTGGCCGACAGAGCCCTCGAATACATGGAGCTGAATGGTGCCACTTACTCAAAACGGGCCCTGTTTTCTTCATTGAAAATTTCAGAAAATCACTTAACTTTTGAATGAGAAAGCAATTGTCGAATCTCGTTAATCCTAACCCGAGTGGGACCGAAAATTCGTTTGAATAAAGTAAAGTTTGATTTACCAGGAGTTTCCTCCCATAGAGATGCACAGAATGAGACCTGCATGTTAGTTTGAATTACCCGCAAGTTTGATTTAAGAGAGTTCGAATTAACGAGATTCGACTGTAGTTCTGAAACTTCAACATCTGGTTTGGACTGCTAGGGCTACGTTTAGATGGAGGATGGGTTTTGGGCAATGCATAGTTTAAAAAATGCGGTAATTGTTTGGAGGGGGACATGCTGTAGATTGCGTCAACAGCGTGATAAGACAGCAAACATTTAAAAGTAGAAAACAAGATTGCTTCTGCTCCTGTGGTTTGCTTCTGTCCAAATAGTGCGCTGCAACTCCTTTTGTCTGGGAAACCGGACAAGCCCGCAAAGTCTTTTGCCCGAGTTTTGAAGTTTTAGGTTTCACTGCCATTCCCCAACTACAGTTGCAGTTTCATTCGTTCCGCTCGGTTTACTTAAACTGAACGTCGCGTAATGCGGTGGGATCTCACTTAATGAAACCTCCGTAAATGGAACCTTCCGGACAAGTAAAACTTTGTGAAATGTCTGTACGGTTTCCCACGTCTTTGTCCTTTAACCTTTGATAAGTAGAAACATTTTGCGCGATCCCCCGGTGTTTCGGGCGTTCTACCGTCTAAAAAGCTCCACGGTAAACATCGGGTTGCTTGTCTGAACAGACTTGCTTACTCTCCTCAGCTAAAGTTTGTGAGGGTGAAAATGGTTTGAGCGTCTCGTCACGTCTCCGAAACCCGTCTCGTACCTTTGCTTTCCAGGAAGCGTCTTACGAGTACATGCAGAACGAAGGCGAACGTCTTCTGCTAGAAGCCATGGACGAACTGGAGGTTGCCTTCACCCACCCAGTGGTACGCCCTTTCTCATTTCTTTTTTGTTCGATGGTTTATGCCGAGGGAGAAGGTTGGAGTAGTCGGAGACCTAAGCGTGGTTTTTGTTTAATGGCAGGCAAAGAGGACTGACTGCAACCACATCTTCCTCAACTTTGTGCCCAAGGTCACCATGGACCCCGCCAAGGTGAGCTGCAGCCGATCTTTCCGACATTCCTTGCGCCGATTTATGGTCGAGGACCGAAGTGGCTAGAGTGTGCCTTAGCGTTTGCGCCTCGCGAGGTTGGTGACATTGCCCGAATGGTGTTAAGAGAAATCCTTGCTTTCTCCGAAATATCCCTCGTATACATCTTCCGTTTTGGAGTGTGTGCGTTTTTTTTTTTGGTGCCTGTTTGTTTTGTCTAAAACTCCACAGGGCAACTGTAGGCAAGGCCATTAGTTCTGAGAAGGCAACGAGATCATAGCAATGGGCCTCCGTTTTTCTTGTCGCACTACACTTTTCCGTCCAAACGATTGCCATCTTTTATCTCTTTCGCGATACAAATTGTGTGACACCGCTCCAATTGCCCAGCCACGACTTCTGAAGCCTGCGGCAAATGGGAGGGTGTGAAGTTACTGGCCGATTTTACTTGCTTGTACTCCCCTCTGGAACGTTGCATCTCCAAGTGCTGTCATGTAGTATCATGTACGGTGTATGCCTCATAAACATGCATGACTCGTGTGGCAAAATGGCAGCTGTGACCAGTGTTGCAAGCTAAGAGCCAAGCCCCTCGCCAGTCTCTCTTGGGAGAGAATCCAGGAAAGTGGAAAGGGTGTGGATTATATGGATCTAAACGTACGCTTGCTGAAAGGGGCGTTGCCAGAGTGGCATTTTTTTCTACCAGTGGAAGCGAATGGTGTTCCTCTGAGGTCGCTTTGCTTGGCCGCATTGGCAGGCGTCACCTCCAGACGTGACCGACTCTGTCGCTTCCAGATTGCCGAGAATGTGCGGGACATGGTGATGAGGTATGGTCCTCGCTTGTGGAAGTTGCGTGTTCTCCAGGCCGAGATCAAGATGACAATCCGGTGAGTTATTTTTGAATTTTGTGGTTCTCAAAAAATATTTTTTAACAAAGCGGAGAAATGTAGGGTGGTTGCTGACAATATCGGGATGGTGTCGGGGGGGGGGGGGGGGGGGGGGGGCAGGATGTTATGCTCAAGTTTAGATTAACGTCTTAACCGTTTTTGGTTTTGAGGAATTTCTGTTTGTTACCTTCAAAATTTTTGTTATGTAACAAATTTGTTACCTTCAAAATCAAAGTTCTAACAACAAACAAAATGGGACCAAGATTCGAAAAAAACGTCAGTGCTGCCATTTGTTGGCAGAGCCGCCAACTAAGCCACAAGCGAGCCTGGGTCGTCTAAAACGGTTGAGTGCACGACAACTTTTGGGGCAAAGAAACTGGGGCATGAGTTGACAGTATAAAAGAAAGGTTGTCCCAATAGATTAAACACCTTACATAATAAAGTATAAATAAGCTCCAGGTGTCAATGTGGAGCGCAAGTTGTCTGCTTTTTGCATGGAGGTTGCGACGATGTGAGGACGCTGTGCTTATGGGCTGATTGAGAAATATAGTGGGTAGACCTCAAGGCACTTTTCACTGAGGTCTACCCAACACCCTTCCAACCAGAGCCAATCAGAACTTGGCGTCGTTCTGATGTCACCCCAACTCCTGCGCAAGAAGCAGACGACTCGCTCTCCGCTTAGACCTTTTACCGAATTACCCAAGCACCGAGGAGAATGTTACGAACGTAGGTACATACGCCGCACACGCTAGCCTTGTTGTATAAGAGATTCGAAGTAGATAATCAAAATAAGGTATTAATAAGCATGCTTACAAAGTGCCTTTTTTTTAGTTTTTTGCTTTAGGACAGTTATCGTTGCTGATGCCAGCCAGGTTTAAGGATTAAAATGGGCATCTGATCTGAAAGAAATTCGCAAACACAGAAACAGACAGGACAGAAATTCCTATGTGTATTTTGTCTTCCAAATTTTTTTTTACTCACCTTTAATGCACTCTTTTTTTTTTTTTTTCATACTGGCTCAGCATTAGCAAAAATAACCCATGAGGCAGAGAATAGCCATCGCCTCTCGTTTTCTGGTGTCTTTTTTTACTGGTACCAGCGGGCCTCCGAGTTTAATTTAGATTAAAGACAAAAGCGAGCCTTCTAAAGCTTTAATCTAGATCTAAAGTGTCGTATCAATCTTCCGATAGCCTCCCAATACTTCGGAAGACCGGTCAGCAAGGCCGGAAATAATGGAACCGCATCCAGGAACACTCGCCACATCTTTAGGAGTTTGTCCGTTCTATCGATCATTCGCTCGCATGTCGACCGCCCGGTGCATTGTCCGACGAGAATAAATAAAACGACGCAAACGAAGACACGGGGACAAGTGGAAGACGAACGCAAAGCGCTTGTCCGCTTGACTCTGCATCCTTTTTTTTGCGCCGTTTTATTGATGTTTATTATGCATTGACTCACCTATTTGTGTGGTCTGGGGTCTGCCTACCCGCGTTTTCTGGTGACGGTTGTGCTGACAGTGGTGCCGCTCTCTCTGCCTAGCTTTGCTTTGCCATGCATGGCTTTTGGGCTCGTGCTGACTGTGTGGTGTTTGGGTGCATGTGTTGGCGAAGAGAGGTGCAACCCAGCTTTCCTGCGTACCACGTGCTCTACGGCAAAGACTATAACCCTGGCGTGTAAGTGAGGCCATGGTAAGAGGCCACGGCCACTGCGTTGCGCTGGCGTGAGGGGAACGGCGCCCAGAGCGCGTCACCGCTGCTGCATCACTGCTCGGATCGCGGCTGGCGACGGCGCGACGCTTTTGCGACGTCGTCGGGCGGGAATCGGGAGACTGCTTTTCTGGGATGCGGTAAACGCGCCAGTGGGAGGCGCGCTCCGGGCACCGCTGTAAGGGGAACGACGCTCGGGGACTTGGAGCAGTACCGTATTTACTAGAGTAATAGCCGCACAGTCTTATGGACGAGGCGTGTGCGTTCACTTTCTTGCAGAGCTCGAATACAGCGAGTGAATTCGTTCTAAGTGAGAAACGTAGCGAATAACGGGGTCGAGAAGACTGTTCTTCAAAAGAGAAGCGATCCGTGCCGAAGCTTGGGTGCGTGAAATCTCACGAGCAGGGTCTCAGTACAGCATCGCGGCTCACCGTCGCGGCACGGATAAGGCGTTTAAATAAGGGCACAATTTCTCTCGCGTCAATTGCGACACTTTTTGTCGATCGCGACGGTGGGGCATTTGGGTGCTTTGCCGGGAAGTGGGCGCGCGGGCTTTGTAAGTGATGGGGTTAAGGCCGATTCGCACACTCGCGTCGAGTCACACCGAGCGCGAAGGTTGCTGCGGCAACAGCTGCGTCGGCTCCAACAAAACGGGGTAAAAACCGGTTTGGTTGGAGTTGACGCAGCTGTTGCCATAGCAACCCTCGCACTTCGTCGGACCCAATTTGAGTGCGTAAAATTGCCCTTTATTGCCAGAGTAAAAATGTGACGTGTTCTTTTCGCATTTGAAAATGTATGTTTGTTCGTTCTTTTTCTTTCGCTCGGAGCTGGGGAGCTCTTGGAACATGGGGCTAGACAGAGTGTGCAAGTTTCTTAAAGCTCAATAATGCCGCAATAACTTAGTCTTGTTATTGCCATTCGGTCACACGGCGCGACTTGCGCACGTTGATAGTGCGGGTCGGTTGCACTGCAAGAACTGCAGAAAAGGCTTCGCACCATGATTTCGCGGAGAGAAATGGCATCCGTGATACTCAATATTGACGCACCATTTTTCTCACTTCACAAAATTTAGGGTGTCTTCATTGGCACCCTTTTTTCGAGATCGATGGCTCCAAATACTAAGCTCTGCCTAATGCCCAATCTGCTTCGGTACATTGTGCATCAAGCGGGACATCGTATTTTTCCGGGCAAAGCTCGTTCCATTCTTACATTGCAACGGGCCACAGTGCATAGTCCCTGACAGTCAAAGAACCACAGAGCATGGCTTATTACGCTCGTGCTTCGTAATTCGTTCTTGGGAATTCTCATCGGCTAACGCTGGCATCTCATTAAATAAGAGCAACAAGATGTGACGGACTCGCTATACCCCACGTTTCTCGAGCCGTCAGTGACCGTAGCTTTCCTTCTCTCTGCTTGCCTCGCACGCATGAATGCACCGTCGGACGGCCCGTACCTAACGTTGCCCGAGGCCGCCGAACAGGTAGAGATGGACGGCCACCAGGAAAGAGATGACAACAATGGCGGTAGTCGGGCCATTATTGAGTTGCGGGTGACCGGAGAGGTAATGCTCGTTGCGAGTCTTGCTCTTCCCAACGGGAGGGACCTCAAAGAGCGACTGCACACTTCCTTCCCGGTTCCCCGATGTGCGCGTCGCTGCAATTTGACGTGCACGCCAGCAGCGTGCGGAATTGAAATCTTGGGCTTGCGCAGCATTAGCGTCACGTTCAGTCGTGGTGAAGGGTTGCCTAAGAGCCGGCTCACACGTCTACATTTGAGGGTCACCAGCTGCATTGCAACTGTTTGTCACTGTTTACGACGAAGGATTTTTGATCTGCGAATAGCTAGACTGGAGTTTTTGGGTTATTATGAAGGTCAAATTCATGCAGTCTATGGCGAGTGATCGCTCGTAACTTTGTCGGGATTATTTTGAAACCAATAGGAATATGCACAGATTGGGTATCCTGGGCCACCTGGCGGACGGCGCTGGCGTGTCATCTCGTCGGGGTCAGTCGGAGGCGGTCGGAAGGCAGTCCGTTGCGATCAAATGTGAATGTGTGAGCCAGGCTTTAGTCTTTAGCCTACTGGGCTTCTGGGGCTGGAGGGGTGAACACAGAATAAGTGCACTTGTTCCGTAGTGTGGCATTACAGGATTCACTGTGCTCCTCCCACGGAAACTTTTAGAGACGTTTCTGCCTTGTTCCGAAACCTTCCTTTTACGAAAGCTACGACAGGTTTGGTGAAACATCTAGTGCGCGATAAAAAATAAAGTTTTGCAAACTTGCCGAGACTGACCAGAGCAGTTTAATAATTTTTGCACTATTCTCGACGGCACGTGCAATAAAGCGGACTCTTCCGAAGCAGCCGACCCGATATAACTTTGCTCAGGAATTGGGGCTCTGCTTGTTCAGACAAAATTAGGTCATTGCAGAAATTTGTGTATGTAGTAATGCATTATTGCGAAACTGCTCGGGCCTAACAAGAGGATTAAGGGCTGCAGTCATACCCTTAGATAATGTTGCAACATGGCCCTTCCAAGCCAATTGTTGGCCAACGTTTTGGAGGTCCAGAGTATGTCCCAACTAAACAAGCTTGGCGCAGTATGGCCATAGAAGCTTTGCGCCATAAAGCCCGTAATCAACAACAACAACGTTTTGGAGAGCCACGGGAAAAACATTTCTTTGATAATCCATAAGCGTTATCGAGTTGTTCTACATGTTTCTGCCAATGTCTCGCCGAAATCTCTTACCAGACTCTGAAGATCTATAGGCCTAGAGTCCTCAAAAAGATAAATGCACATATACAAAAGAATGTTTGCGAATAGTTAAGTAACCATCGGTGGTTGACTCAGATCTCGTTAAATATCGCATAAACAGGAAAAACAAATTACAGTCGAACCTCGATATGACGAACTTCAATGTAACGAAATCCTCGATTTAACGAAGTATTTTATTTTTCATAATTTCTTGCCCATAGACCCCATGTATTTTTAGTCCCTATATAACAAAGTCTATTTTGCTGCTATTTCAATGTAACGAAGCGCCATTGCCATAGAAGGCAATAAATAAATCAACTCTAAAAAACAACTTCGCAAAAAAATTGTGGTTAAAAAAAAAAATTATGCGCAAACGCGAGCGCTTGATAGGTTACTTCATGGGGACAGGCCTTCCAACGTTCCTAGGCTGCCCGAGGATGCGGCGCCGGTAGCGCCGGCGAGGCATGCGGCAAAGCGGATTCCGCGAGGCTGGCCAGAAAATGCCGAGCAAAAAGTTAACACGGCATAACAGCATCACCACTGACATTCACTGATCATCATAGTCCACTCTACCGCGGGAGCCAACTTCAGCGGGGGAGCGACGTGATGGCGCGACCGCGCAACCGCGCGATAGGGAGGCTGTAGTGAGCCTCCCTACCGCGCGACCGCACGGGCAGTGCCATCTAGGAGAAGACCGAAAAGACCGATTATCGTCTTGCGAGCGTGATGTAAAGCAAAGGCGCAAGCACACTGTGGGCGCAAGGGGGCAAGTAAACTGTGCGGTCAAGAGTGCTGTGTAGGTTGGAAACATTGGCACCGCCTAAACTAAACAGCTTTATTTTTTAACCAGGCGGTTCACTTACGTGCTTGCTGCCATAAGGAAACGTAAAGTTCTTTCTTTGGATGAGAAAGCAAACGTTTTGGACGCCATCCTGAAGAAACTGCCGAGATCACGAGCACTCGGGAAGTGCTCGACGCAATGGACGTACTGACGAGGTACACAGCGTCGCATGGGCAGCAAGATGCCGTGCAAGCGCTCTGGGCGCTCGAACGCCGTATGACGCCGCCGACGCCGCTGCTACTGTCGGACAAGGCGCAAGCAAAACTCGCGGACTACTTTGCCCCTAAATAAATGTCATTTTCGGTGAGTTTTCATACCCATAAAATGTTTCGGAATTTTTTTTTAGCGCATGCTAAACCCAAATTTCGATTTAGCGAAATTTCAATGTAACGAAGTAAATTGCGAATTTTACCGACTTCGTTACATCGAGGTTCAACTGTACTTAGGTGCGGGGGCGATCGAGAAAATTTGGCTCTCTCGAGGAGCCAAATTTCCTCGATGGCAAGCCAGAGTGGAAAGGCCTGCGCCTGAGTAATGTGTTTTTACAGCGGAGCTGTCAAGGGCTAGGTCGCTCATAGATGGCAGCAGCCTTTCGAGCCTTTCCACTCTGGCTTGCCGACTTGCGGCCAGCCATTACTTCATTTCCACCATAGAACAGCTTCGCTGGTCTTCCTTCTTCACCAGAGTGGAAAGGCTGAAAGTTTTTTCCTGTTCCGGGGATCCCTGGTGTGTTTTTCGGGGAAACTTTCACGTTTTTAGGAACCATTTGGGAACCCACGAGTGTGTCACATGTGGCAAAGTGGTGGCTCGGGCCAGTTGGTTCGTATTTAAAGAAAACAATGTTGTATAAATGCAAAGACGAAAGATGGTTGAGCCCTGTCCTGTCTCAATCTTTTTCGGCGTTTAAGTATTATAGGTGGTTGTGTTAGAAACATCTCGCTCGTGAGCGTGAAAGCCGTCGCCGTGATGCCCATCGCCAACGCCGATGCCCCCCTTGCGTCGGTCCAGGCCGAGCCTGAACGGCAAGTGCCTGCCGATCCGGCTGTTCCTGGCCAACGAGAGCGGCTACTACCTGGACATCAGCCTGTACAAGGAGGTGGTGGACCCCGAGACGGGCCAGATGCAGTTCGAGGCCTGGGGCCACCACCGCCAGGGGCCCCTGCACGGCCTGCCCATCTCCACCCCGTACCTCACCAAGGACTACCTGCAGCAGAAGCGCTTCCAGGCACAGTCCAACGGGACCACCTACGTCTACGACTTCCCAGAGATGTTCAGACAGGTGGGACCCCGCGAGGCGGCGTTGCACAAGGCCGCCCGGAACATGTCTCCGACTGGCTTCCGTGCCGCCCGCGTGTCTAAAACGGTCCCGAAGGGGGAAAACTGCCGACGTTACCAGATTCGGCGTGGCACGCCGTCGGATGTCGCAGTACTGGCGGCCAGTCGAACAGAAGTTGCGGCGAAAAGTATGGGCGAACGCAAGTGTTGCCGCCGTTGCGGTGTCCCAACTCCTGGTTGCTGGAGTTGTCCGTGAACTGTAATGCTGGCAAGCGGCCTGCAGAAGAGCAGGTGTCTGCCTGTTTGTTGGTGTTCCAGCACCAACAAACACACACAAGCACAAGTGTGGCATCGTCGGTCAGAAACTTTTAGGGTACTGTAAACACACCAGGCCGAGACATGTTGCAGGCACCATAATTGCACGAGGTCGTTGCGTGACACAGTATTAATGGCTTACAATTGTTTGGGCCTTCCCTCAATTGACATTCGTGATCTTTTAACACAGAGTTTTATCAGCCGATATTCATGGAGTTTTGTAACGGCCGGCTGTAATGAAAAACTGGTGCTACAAAGCAGCGCGCCCGTAGGGAACCTCATGAAAAGACCTTCAGTCGCCCGGCAGGATTTCAACCCGCCAGCTCGACACGGTGAGCCGAGTGCTTTGCCGACCAAACTTTATAGGGTCGGCGGTCGGAGCATGCAAAAACAAACTCGATGGCGCGGCGCGTGAAGTCGTGGTCGTGTGTTTCGCTGCCTTTCCTGTCGCACTGCACCATCTCACGGTGCATGTCAGAAATTAGAATGAATCTCCTCTAGGCGGTATCGTTTGGACGCCCTTCTCTTCCTCCCAGGGAGCCCTATTGCACATTCTATGTTTGTCACTGTTAGTCAGCATAATCGAGCTCGTATAGTTTATGCATGGCGAGTCTATGCCTTGACACACAGCGTAGCGTCGCGCAGCGTAACAAAACTAGGAATTCAGTTTATACTTACGTGACACAAAACGCATTGGTCATTAGATGTTTTCTGCTGAAATTGGAACCGTTTAACCGACTTTGGTCGCGTGTCGAAAAATTGCCGCGCGATCTAAATTGATCTTTAGTCCTTCACTCGGGTTTGCCGATACCCTTAGTCTGTTTCGCGCATAAATTTTTAAATTTTACGTTTAACCCAAATTATGGTTTATGGGCCATTTTCTATGAGAAAATTGTCACAAATTAACTTCGTAACGATCCTTATAAACGAGTGAGGTTATCAATAGAGGTTGTCTTTAAACTTCGAGCCCCGCTGAGCTTCGAACCCGGCAGCAGTCCGATGCTATAGCCACTGAGCTACTTGCACAGCTGGTCTGAGAGGGTAAATTTTTTTATTTGAATGCAAGTGGTGCCAGCGAGAGCAGCAGGTTTTGGGTGGAAATAAAAATATTTAATGAATAAAATAAATTAAAATAAATACATAACAAAAATAAAGCGGTAAAAGAAAACAAATATAAAAACTCGAGGCAAACAGATGCCGTTGTTGTAACTCAGTCATCACCTCAACGAGCCTAGCAGAGATGCCTATTCGTAATGGGAAGGCCATCGAGAAACAGCACATGGACAAAACGGCTCTTTGCAACTCCGTTTAAACATGAGCCGGGTGCGAAAGAGTGGCAGGAGATGGGTGCAGCGTGGGCGTGCCCCCCTTGCAGGCCCTGCTGCGCCTGTGGGAGGAGCACCTGGAGATGCGCGGGGGCGAGGAGGTTCCCTCGTCTCTGCTCAGCTGCGTGGAGCTGGTGCTGGACCCGCAGGGGCGCCTGGTGGAGCACAAGCGCCTGCCGGGGGAGAATGACGTAGGTGTTGTAAGTGCAGCGACGCCCCACGCCCGTCACCCGCGTCACAATTTTTCTTGCACCCTGCACACCCTCTCCTCGCAAGCGTCGACACGACTCCCCTCTGGATGTCTGGGCACAGCCTCTGCAGGCGTCGTGTGGTTAATGTTCAAACCGCCGCCGGAGGGGGACAGAACGTAGGCTGACCGAGAGTGTCGTCTGGTCGAAGCTCGAACCGTTCCCGACGGAGGTCCGATGGACGAAGCATACGGTGATTGAGACAAGAATGAGTGGCTAGCCAGTGAACCAGACTGACGCCGGCGTCTGGTTCGTATTCTGTCGGCGAGGATACGAGTCCCGGCTGAACGCCAAAGCGACGCACGTGTCCATTTCATTTCCGGCGCTGTCCTGTGGTAGGCGACGAAGAAAATCCGGCACAACGGCCTTGTTGTCTGGGAGGTGTTGGCCAGAGCAAAGCTCGAGGTAAAGGTAGAGAAAAAGGGTTGCTCTTTTTTACGCTCAGTGGGCAGGAGTATGAACCGTTTGTCGACGTTAAGAACGGCGGACGTGATGGGGTCGAAATGGCTTGCAAGGATCAAAGTGGGCGTTTGTGCGGATCCCATGCTCTGAACGGGACGTTTTGTCGACGTTTGGCGGAAGTTGCCGAGGGCACGAGGCGAGGAAAAAGATTGGTTGGTCAAGCTCCCCTTACGTTTCATGAAAGTAGGCGTCCACAAAGGTGCACGGAGTTAAAGGACCGGTTTATTTACTGGCAATGCATTGCTCGGACCTTTTAAGCAATTTGTTTTGTTCAGTTGTGGACAGTTACCTGAATAAATGTAGAATTTTTTAAAAAATTTTCTTCAGTTCGTTTAATTTGAGAGAATTGCAAAACATTTTGTTTTTACGTTGACTACCCATATTTTTTTCTTGTAACTCAAGAGTTGGTGCACGCGCGGCAGATGTCAGCTATTGTTTAGATGTTGTGGATTTTGCGACGAAAACCCCAACGAAGCTCGAAGTTAAGCCCACAAACCCTGCAAGTACCAAACGGGTAGCAGAGCGACTTTTCCCATTCAAGTTCAGTGTCGGTAAGTATCGCGATACAGTGCAGTCCACTTAAAACGATACCACATATAATGACGTACCGCTTATAACAATCAGTTTTTAGTTTCTAGATAAAGGTAATAGGTTATAACGATTGAATTTTCGGGTTTGCTCATTATCGTTATAAATGGATTGCACGGTACTAACTTTTAGCGGCAGAATACGTTTCTCTACGGAAACATCTTGTCCCAAGGAGTCACAATGTGATCACCTCGACTGCAGAGGCTGTGTGTACAATGAGGGGGGAGAGGGGGAGTTGTGTTATGGCAATATGAAATGAAAAAAAGTAAAAAGGAAAAGATTGTGGTTGTTTTTCAGAATGATTACCTTTTTCCTTCACTGGTGATGGTGGTGACGGTTGGTGGTGAGGATCGCTGCTCTTCTTTCTTTTCTCTTTTTGCGTGTCTAACGTCTGTGACTGGTCTGTCCTAGATACTAGGTAAGGTTGTGAAGGGTGCTCTTCTAGGACCTGTACTTTTTGGGGACATTGGTGTCATTAATGACAATTTCTGCCTTCTTCTGGGCACCTTGACCATGTAGCAGAACCAACTTTTGAGAGCACCACTCGTAACAAATTGTACTGTTATAGCGAAACACGTTTGGACGTCATGGAAGCTCAACCGAGGCTTATCTTGTGTGATAGCTTGCCTGCTGAGAACTAACTACCGTAAAATACCGCAGAAGCGCCCCCTTCGTTCAAGCGCAAACTATTAACGTGTTGCAAACTTTGGAATTCTGCAAATTATACATTAAGCACCCGATTTGACCGGACAAGTGCCCATGGTCTAGATTATAACCCAGTTTTCAGCGAAAGTGAGGTGAGTGCTTTCCCGGTATTTTACAGTATATTGATATGTACTAACAGAACATATTTTTCTTAAGCTTACAACTTTGGAGCTTCTTGCAAGTGGCTCTTGATGCATTAGAGGATAATGAAATTCGGTTATCACTTCATAAAAACAAATATAGAGGAGGAACAGAGGGAAGTCTTTGCTTTTACCTGGTTTGTGTCAGCCCCGAGCGTAATTTTGAGCTGTGTCTAGCTCTTTACTTTGCCTTGGAAGCCTCACCCTAAATTTTCTGATCACATTTAGTAATTTATTTACATATTCAAATTTTAAAATATTTTATTTTCAAAATTTGTTGCGATTGTCATCATGAAAGGCAAATATTAAAACAGTAACTAATGTAATGCAACTGTTGTAGTTTTACCATCGTTAATGATATTGTTGTGCAACTATTGTGCAACTATCCTAGTAGTACGGTGTAGTACTGCTCTTGTAGCACAACTATTGTCGTGCAACTGTTGTAGTAGTATGAATGTTGCGGTACAACTACAGTAAACTCTCACTTGAGCGAACTTCAAGGAATCCAAGGAAACGGTTCACTTCACTGAAAGTTCACTAAACTGAATATATTCACTAAAACATGGAACAGTATAGGTCACAGCATACATCGAGCCTAAAGTGTGAAATGCAATTTATGGAGTCATGTACATCTATATATACAAAGTGCATAACAGTTATGTTGCTGCGTTTCTCATTTTGAAAAACAAAGTCGGGAATTTTCATTTGCACCGGCGCTCTTAAAGCGCATGAAGTAACGAAGCTGTCCAGAGAGTCTGTTTTTTTGCATTTCCTCTGGCACAGATTGTTGCTCTGACAAAGCCATACCGCAACGGCATCGTTCACTGGCTTGAAATATCCCGTGCAGAGTCGTTTCCTGTTGGGACTGAACGCAGTTTCTCCTTCATGCTTAGACTTCTGCTTTACTATCGTTGACGTCCGCTTGCCTTTGACCGTTGTCTAGACGCTGAAGGATTTTGAGCTTGTCTGATAGAGACAACTGCTTCTGTTTTGTCGTACTCATTATGAAAGTGGGTGCACAAACTGCCGTCCTGCCGTTAGGTACCCACAACTAAGGTGGCCAAATGTAACCAATGACAAAAAAAAAAAGACACACCACGTGATTTGTTTTTGTCTACCGCACCGCTGCTTTGCCTCGGCGGCACTGTAAACTCCAGTTAAGATAGGCCGCCGCAGCACTGCAGAGCACAAAACTTTGTTGAATTAATTGCAAAAATAATCCTGGGTCCACCGATCAAGTTCGTTGAACTGAAATATTCACTATTCCGAAATTCGTTTTTCGCTTAACTGAAACACTTTTTCATAAAATGCATAGGAAAACCGTTTGGAATTTCTTTAAAGTTTGTTACTCTGAAATATTTGTTAAACGGACCTTTGCTCAAGTGAAAGTTTATTGTGGTGCAACTATTGTGGTACATCTATCTTTGAATAACTTAATACAGTGAGACTAATGCAGAATAACACGGTGCAGCTTAGATGACAAGCTGGTGTCGCCAACTGGGCGTTCCTTGCTTCCTTCCTCTGCCAGGTTGGCATGGTGGCATGGCGCATGACCATGGTGACGCCGGAGTACCCGGAGGGCCGTGACGTGATTGTGATTGCCAACGACATCACCTACCTGCTGGGCACCTTTGGTCCCCAGGAAGACATCCTGTTTTTCGTAAGCCACTTGTGCATTTCCCGCTTCACCTTGTGCCCCCCTTTAAGGAGGGCCACATGCGGAAGCCAGCGCTATGGCCCGCCTTGTTTGCATCATCTCGTGGCTGTGGGAGCGGTTTCTGGAACGTCTCCAGCGAACTCGGGTGCATGCGTATTTGTGTTCCACCGCCGAGTTTTGCCAGTGTCAGCGGTGATCTAACGATTCCGATTGTATCTGCAACTCTTTTCATTTCAATTTGATTGAATTCAATTTTATCGACTCCATAGACGAGCAGAATGAGACAGAAAAAAAGGCTACACGGTGTGGCTTGAGAAGTCACCGACAAATCTCTAGTCTGTCCAACCGCCGTATCCACTAGTCCACTTTCCGCCGCAGCCTTACTTTTCAAAATTTTTTAAATCCTCCGCGTGTAATTTTAGATGGGTGTCCTGTCCTCTGCCATGCTTTTTCCCTTCCACAAAGCTATTTCGGAAGCAACTTTGCGTCTATCTCGTATTTCGTCAACCTTCGTCTCGCTTGCACCTTTTGTTGCGTGTGATCAATCATATTGTTTCCTTTATCCACCCATTCTTCAACTTCCCATATTGCTGCATGCTCTCTGTTTATCAGGGAGCATGTAAATTACTTTTGATTGCATCATTTAAAGTTTCATCGTTTGGTTGTGCAGAAAGCTTCGGAGAGAGCCCGAGCCCTCGGCATTCCCCGGCTATACATCTCGGCCAACAGTGGAGCCAGGATTGGTCTCGCCGAAGAACTAAAGCACCTCTTCAACGTGGCCTGGGTTGACCCCGAGATTCCCGACAAGGTAATTAGTTGATTGACTGACTGATTGGTTCATCCATTCATTGACTGAGGTTGAATGATGCTGAAGCATTTACCCGAAGCCAGTAGACTTAGTGAGCTGTGGTTACGATTCAAGTGCCCGTCTCCGTTCAGTTGGTGAAGTTTCACTGTCATCATGTGTAATCAAAGATGCCAAGTTTTTGCTTTGTGTGGGAGAAACTGTGAAATTCGATGAATTAATTTTAGCATTATGATTCGGGGGTACTCGTTAAGAGGTGCAGGGCTAAGTTACGAATTGGGTGACAAGTACCGGGCTCTCTGCGAGCAGCTTGAAGCCACACTTCTGGCGTGCCGGGGATGCTGTGGCAATCACCACGTGTGTTACAGGCTGAAGTCATGACTTCCCATGCGTGTACGTGGTGTATTAGGAAAGAATAAGTGTCTGGGTTCAAAGACTACCTCAGTATTTTGTTCCATTTTTACCTCTTTATTATGAAATAAAAACAGTAGCGTGCATGGTTTAACTTTGCACTGCCTGCTAAAACTGCAGAGGTTTGTGCTCTCGTTTTATCAAAACCACATATCGTGAGCCCGATTTGGCTAAATATTTCACCCGAGAGAAGTCTTGGCATCTCTCCGTATGATCAGCGTGGCTCTCGGTTTTTTTATAAGCAGCTGCAATTGTTTTCAGTGTTGGAAAAAGATCTTTTTGCAAGCTTGGTTGCGTTACATTTACTACAGGGCTATCGGTATCTCTACCTCACCCCCGAAAACTTCAAGAAAGTGAGTGCCATGAACTCCGTCAACGCCGAGCTCATTGACGACGAGGGAGAGAAGCGCTACAAGATCACCAACATCATTGGTGAGTTGGGACTACTACCGTCACTATTCTTTCTCGATTCAGTTAAAACCTATGGGTACGAATTGTGATCTGGTTTGGCGTTGGATGCACGGGAAGAGGATTTATGGTTCTGTTGGTGATTTACGTATCTACTCTGTTCCTCAGGTAAGACGGATGGTCTTGGCGTGGAGAACCTTAAGTATGCCGGCCTGATTGCTGGCGAAACGTCTCAAGCTTACGAAGAGATCGTCACCATCAGTTTGGTAAGCTACTTGTCTGTATCCCGCAGTGCTGAAGGCCGCATCCCACAGTGCTGGGAGCACTGTGTGAGATATATATAGAGACGGGAACACCGTGCGCGTCACAGGTGCCAGATAAAGCCCTCGCCCTGGTTGCAAGTGACGGCCCTAGATGGCTCGTGGCTATGCTGCCAATGGCAGCCTGTTGTGCACCTGATTTTCCGTGATTTTTTGTGGAAAGCATGCTTGTTTTCATAGTCGTTTTCTGGGTGTGCTACGTCATGCAGAACTTGTCACTTGCACTATGCGTGTTGCTGAGGCACTGCTTTGTCATTAACCCTAGTTTCATGCCTCAACGGTGGGCAATAGCTGTTTCAAGAACGCATTGAAGCGGAGAGATCTCTGGTCTGGTGTCCAAGTCGGCGTCCGTCAAGGTCGGAGCAGATGGTCAAATTGGAAAAAGCACGCGCCCAGGAATGAGACCCTTCTTTGGTTTTGTTTATTTCTCGCTTTTTTTTTTTCTTTTATCAGTTGCCCTGTCTGGACGGTGGAAACGCTGTCGGCCGAGGTTACTTGGGCCCATGCCAAGAGGAGTTTGTCTGGTTGATTGCGTCGCACCGTTCGCCGAGCTGTGTCCCCACCTAAATGTACCGTCGACTCTCATTAATTCAAACTTGTGGATAATTCAAACTATCATGCAGGTCCCATCCTATGCATCTCTATGGAAAACACTCCTTATAATCCAAATTTTACTTAAATCAAGCAAATTTTCGGCTCCCCTTGAGTTTGAATTAACGAGATTGGACGTACCTTGCACCGTGGCCTGGAATGAACCTTTAGGGGCTAGACTGACATATTTGGAATGGACCATCTGCAAGCCACAGTACAATTATTCGGAACGTGCAAGGCCATTTAAGAGCAGAAAATCGCTCTGCACATCCTGAACACTGGTGTATGGTGAAAAGCTACGACTTCTTTCCGACTGCTGCCAAGAAAGATGTAACGCAATAGCATATGGGATCTTCTGCCTGCGGAGTTATTTGTTCTTTTACCTGTTTAGTAAATTGATGCATACATTGTTGTGTTTATAGTTTGTTTATTCTACTTTGGTGGGAGTCATGGGTTAACTCTGTGCAGCGAGTAGAGCTCATGGGAAAGTGAAGCATCACATCATGTGATGGAGTGTCACATGACATCAGTTCATGCGAGTTCGCTTGATTATGGTGTTGCAATCTCACGTATGACCATGCAAACACAATCTCGTGTCATGGCTGTGGATATGACATGAGATTGCATCAATTACACAACTATTTAAGTTTTCCCGCTAAATTTAGCAGAGAAATTTCTCTACTGAATTTAGCTATCGAGCCACGATGGGCGGACACGCACAATCTCGTGGTTTGGTGGTCTTAGAAGTGCTATTGCATTTAAAAGAAATATCTGTTCTAGTTGTCACCAATGAATGTGCTTTTGTACAAGCTGCAATCACCAACCTCCTCGATGTTTCAATGCCCAGTTCTTGGCTCTGCGATCTCGCGGGTGCTTTTGAGACAAAAGAAACGACATGGTGCGAAACGGTCTGTGTGCAGGTGACCTGTCGTGCCATCGGCATTGGTGCCTACCTGGTGCGCTTGGGCCAGAGGGTGATTCAGCTGGAGAACTCGCACATTATCCTGACTGGCGCCGGTGCCCTGAACAAGGTGAATGGCCCTTTTCGAGCGTTGTTGCACGGTGACAACCTGCGAGCAACAGATCTACAATAAGTATAGGTTGAAGTCATAGGGTCATACTGAATGCCCCCAGGAATTCGCCTCAAATTTGAAACTGAGGTGCACGTTTCTGCATCGTAAGATGGTCGTAAGGTATTCGTCATAAGTGCTCTGCTTGTATTATCCACAAGTTATAAGTGCTCTCGCGTGATGTTTTGTTCCCAAGTAAGCATTCCCCTCTGTCTGCTTTTTATTGATGTCTTTGCCAATATTGGAAAAGAGTTGTGTTTTTCAATTCTGAAAGGTCCAATTCATCTGCATTCTACACAGCAAAGATTCTCAAAGTTTTTCTATTTTGAGGAATTCCTACTTCAATGGCTCAAAGTATGTCCATCAGAGGGTGGCCTGGTTCTTCTAAGATAATGCCTGAGCTGTAAGAATACTTCACTTGAGGGTGGGAATGAGTGAGTGAATTTTGCAGCTCAGTGAACCCCTGAGAGTAAGTACTCAGCAGATCCCCCCTAGCTCCAGGAACGCAGTTTGGGAACCCCTGTTCTAAAGCATAGTTTAATAAGTCTAAACTTAAGTAAACCCTCTTTTTTTTTTGAGGAGTATCTGTTTTTGACAGGCTGCTCCGTTTTGTGTCCTTACAGCTGCTGGGCCGTGAGGTGTACACGTCCAACAACCAACTGGGCGGTGTGCAGATCATGTACCAGAACGGGGTGTCGCACGTGACGGTGCACGACGACCTGGAGGGCACCTACGTCATGCTCAAGTGGCTCTCCTACATGCCCAAGGTGAGCACGCACGGTCTGCGTTACCGCCTGAGATGCGTCCCCGACCAGCACGTTCGGCGTCCCATGTCACCATGCTTCGGAAGTGGTCGCCGCTACAAACTACGCGAGGCTAGAGCCGATACCACAGATCGCAGACATGGCGAATTCGCGTTGCACGGTGCAACAAGTGTGCAGAAATGCGCTACAAACTCCTCTGTCACGTGAACGGATGCCGTAGATTGCGGATGCAGCAGATTCGTGTTTCATGGTGTGAGGGACACTGGAAACTGCTACAAATTTGCGTATCACGGGAACCAATGTCGCGTGCGCAAATCACACACGAAATTTAAGAAAAACGTGCGAACGAGTTATTAACTTGTATATCACGAAAACAGATACCGCCGATCGCGGACGCAGTAGCACGACGAACACGCTTGCGACACATACCAATACTGCAGATGGCACGATTGATGCGATTCCCGTCGGGCGTTGTGTGATCGACATCTGGCGGGAATCAGGGGTGGGCAGGCAATGTTTCCGAATTTTTGTGTTGGGAATATTCAGCCCAAAAGACCGGATGGGTCATCTCTCGGGGGCGGGCGTTCTCTCGGAACTTGACGGGAGTGCCGTCACACCCTCATTGCATTTGATGGAATGTTTAAGCAGTTTCTCTTGGACAGTGTTAAGGGCACAGGGCAAGTCTTATAGTCCCCATGCATTTTAGGCCATGTTTAGGAGCATTGTTTCGATAATTATTTGGATTATTCTTCTCGTATACATATTGTTTCGTTCCAATTCTTTTTTTTTTTACTGAACTATAATTATAAATATCAATTAAAAATTAAATATTTTATCAATTTCTTTTTTTATTGAAATTTTATTTTTTGTTTGCATATCAAGAAATCTGTAACACAAAAACTGTTAAGGGCATATTTTTAATTTTAGTTAGTAGGTTTCAACGCCCATGTAGGTGGCAGAAGGAAGAAATCGACCCTCCATAATGGCAGACTAAGGAAATAATGGTACCTACCTATGCACTGAAAAATCACTGTATTGAAATAATTGTGTTTGAAGGAAAAAAAAAAAAAGGTTAATAACACATCTCTATTCGCACCAACACCCTCAGAGTCATTTCGTCAATAGCCTCCAACTTGGTAGTCATTGTTAGAGTCATATCTTCGCTTTTTGGCCTATCTTTTTGCTTGCTGGACCCCTTGTGCGACCCGTCGCGTTGCTCGGTCCGCAAAGCATATTAGAGTGTGGTCAACTTCTTTCAGCCACGTGATGGTGTTACAACCAGGGTTCAACTCACAGTACTTCAAAGTATTGGCTACCACGATTGAATGAAAGCATCCAAGGTTGCCATTTTGTCGTTCAAAAACACGTACGCATGAAAGTATGCATGTGGAAAAAAACGTGCACAGCATCTCGGGATCGTCTAGGTTAAAACAAGAGCTGTGCAATGGTTGCCAGATCATTTTTAAGATGTTTCTCATTCCAGATATGCTTTTAGATACGTTTTTGAATTTGTTTTGTTGGAAAATTTATCGAAAAAACAGGGAGAAGATACCAAAAAAGGGCGTGATCAGCCACCACTTGCTTTCGGAAAAAGTGTTTTTCTACCTGAAATATGACTTTCTAAGAACAGTGTGGCAATGGAAAATATGCAGAAAGAAATACACATTTTAATAATAATAAAAAAAAAAAATTAATATATTTTTTTACCTTGTATTTTTAAGAGAATTTTGGTAACATTTGAATTAGTTGTGTGGAAGGAGCGCGATTAATTGAAGTGAGCCTGTTCTTTTTTATGTCTGCTCATTTCTTAAGTAATGTAGTGTTCTTGAAACTGTCAAACTGCATTGGTGCACAAGATATACTCTGTTTCACAATAACTTGGTGAACTGTGGAGACCAGGGCCCCGCTGCCCAATAAGAGCGTCGGAGCGAGGCACGTGGCTCCGGGTCTCGCAACAAATGCAAGATGCGAGACGTGGAGGAACTGGCTGTCGTCTGCTAGTCAAGAGTTGTCTGCTCCAGAACCAACCAACTTCGGATAAACGTCTATTGCAGCAACATATCTGTCCGCTAGAATAGCGAGCACTTCGGGAACAGTTCATGAGATAACCATACGCTCAATTTTGTGATGGGTGCTAATGCCAGGGCACAGTGCGATGTTTTCAGCGAAAGCGGCCGATTACACAGCTGCGATCGGCGGCAATCGTTAACAGTCACGACGCTCCAAGGCAGAAAAAATCTAACGGATATGGATGTGGCTTCACTTTTTTTATTTAAATATAAGTCAAACCCGCATATATCGAGCATGCAAAAAAACGGCAATTTGTCCAATATATCGTGTAATTCGATATAACAGTTTTAATGAATTCGACTCTCAAAAATTTTTTTTCTGCTGACATATTACACGATTAAAGAGTCTCGCATCTCCTGCTGCTTTTTCTTCATTTCATTTGCGATAACAATATTTTTTCTACGCTATCGACGGGCTCCAAAACGTTAAGGCCGCTGCCTTCTGTATTCGCGCATTAGCGTCGAACTATGCCGAGAGCACCGAGCACGTCCGAGCAGGAGCGCCTTCTTTTGGAGTGCGTCGTTTTGCTCTGCAAGTTGGCTTTCCCCTAAGGCAGGCAGCTGCGTTGGGGGAAAGCGAGCTAACAGAGCAAGCTGGCTTTTTTTTCCTTCCGGGCGGCCGCGTCCACCGCCCGGAAGAAAAAGATCAGTCGGAGCAGGGAGAGGGAGCACGGAGCACCCTCTCCCCGCTCCCTCTGCAGAAGAGATTTTTTTTCTTCCAAGCGTTCGACGCGGCCGCCCCCCCAAAAAAACAAACAAATAAATTCCTTGTGCCTTCAAAGTTGGCTTGCCGCTCGCGTTAGGGGTTAGCCAGCTGGCGAAGCAAAACGGCAGTCTTGACAGTTTGATATATCGCTTGCGGCTGCTATTTTTGTTCTATCTAATTGTAGTTTTTGCGATATACAGTCGAACCTCGATATAACGAACTTCAATGTAACGAAATCCTCGATTTAACGAAGTATTTTATTTTTCATAATTTCTTGCCCATAGACCCCATGTATTTTTAGTCCCTATATAACGAAGTCTATTTTGCTGCTATTTCAATATAACGAAGCGCCATTGCCATAGAAGGCAATAAATAAATCAACTCTAAAAAACAACTTCGCAAAAAATTGTGGTTAAAAAAAAAAAATTATGCGCAAACGCGAGCGCTTGATAGGTTACTTCACGGAGACAGGCCTTCCAACGGTCCTAGGCTGCCCGAGGATGCGGCGCCGGTAGCGCCGGCGAGGCATGCGGCAAAGCGGATTCCGCGAGGCTGGCCAGAAAATGCCGAGCAAAAAGTTAACACGGCATAACAGCATCACCACTGACATTCACTGATCATCATAGTCCACTGTAGCGCGGGAGCCAACTTCAGCGGGGGAGCGACGTGATGGCGCGACCGCGCGACCGCACGGGCAGTGCCATCTAGGAGAAGACCGAAAAGACCGATTATCGTCTTGCGAGCGTGATGTAAAGCAAAGGCGCAAGCACACTGTGGGCGCAAGGGGGCAAGTAAACTGTGCGGTCAAGAGTGCTGTGTAGGTTGGAAACATTGGCACCGCCTAAACTAAACAGCTTTATTTTTGAACCGGGCGGTTACTTACGTGCTTGCTGCCATAAGGAAACGTAAAGTTCTTTCTTTGGATAAGAAAGCAAACGTTTTGGACGCCATCCTGAAGAAACTGCCGAGATCACGAGCACTCGGGAAGTGCTCGACGCAATAGACGTACTGAGGAGGTACACGGCGTCGCATGGGCAGCAAGATGTCGTGCAAGCGCTCTGGGCGCTCGAACGCCGTATGACGCCGCCGACGCCGCTGCTACTGTCGGACAAGGCGCAAGCAAAACTCGCGGACTACTTTGCCCCTAAATAAATGTCATTTTCGGTGAGTTTTCATACCCGTAAAATGTTTCGGAATTTTTTTTTTTTTTTTTTTTCGCATGCTAAAGCCAAATTTCGATTTAGCGAAATTTCAATGTAACGAAGTAAATTGCGAATTTTACCGACTTCGTTACATCGAGGTTCAACTGTATTATCACTAACATTACTGTGCACAAAAATCGTTCGATATAAGGGATAATTCAATGTAAATGGGTTCGATATAGTCGGGTTTGACTATAGCCTCGTTTACATGAATACGACTTCAGCGCATCGACTCCAGTCGTCCTCCGAAAAAAGCCGACGCGGCAACATTTACATGAATACGCACCAAGCCCTACGCGAAGGTAGCGCCGCGCCGTGTGAAAGCTCAAAGTTGAAGCTGCGTTTCCGGCACGGGCCGCACCACATGACCGCGTTTTCCGGTGCATCGCACATGAGGTGCGTGAAGGCGTCGACGCTTCCGGCGAGCGTAAACGAAATATCACGCCCGCTGTCTTCGATGCTGTGCAAGCAGTTACGAGACGGAAGAAACATCAAAACCCAAACGTCTTGGGCTCTGGGTCGGGCCGCTGGGCCACTCTGGATCAGAGGCGACGTTCAAGCGCACGGCCTGGCGAGCGAGATCGTCGTGAACCGTTCTGAGGACGCCACCGCGCTTCGGCTCGGCATACCTTGCCAACCATGACCGGGCCCCGAGGCCGAAAGGCTCCGGCGTAGCCAGGGACGGCACCGAGGTAGGAGCTGCTCGTTCTGCACTACCACGCAGTGCTGAGAGCTCTCGGCGTCGTTCGTGTTCGTGCCGAAGCCTCTAGGCACTCCCTTGGACACGCAAGTTGTATTTCGCAAGGCTTGGACGGGGGCCACCCTCTCCGAGCAGCTCAGTGATATTCCGCTTGGCAATAAAAGCTCGCGTTTCTTCTCAAGAGGAACTGTGGGCGACCACACGGAACCGCTCTCCGCTGCCGCCGACGAGGTTGGCTGCCGCCTTGTTCTCAGCTGTTCACTCGCTCCTGCAGAGAGCGCCTTCCCATAATCCTCCCCGTTCCAAAATGCGATGCAACCTCCGTTTACATGGGTTGGATGAATGCGTCTTCGCCGTCTCGATCCACCTCTGTCTGGCAACTTGAATGCGATGCGCTTCACTAGCGCATTATGCCGTTTACATGACCGCATCGGATGCGACAACTGGATTCGATGCGACTAAGTCGCATTCATGTAAACGCGGCTTGTAATTCAAACTCATAAATTTGTGATTATACTTTATTCTTTATTCTTCATATCTTCTCGTTCTAAATAGAATTGTGCCAGTTTGATTGCCACTAAAAGAAAAAGAAGCTTAGAACTACTTTTTGTTGTGGAGGGCTCTGTTGCTGTGGTGGTAATGATGCCCGGTGGCCTCGACTGTGGTGTGGTATCACTTGCCTTGCTCCGGCTGTTATTGGGTCACAGGGGCCGCAGCCTCCACAGTTTGCCAAGTTATCGTGAAACATGAGTATAGACGTCCCGTTGAAATCTTTGTCATTTACTCCAATGACACGTAACAAAATAACGCAGTTAGGTCGGATGAACCTCCTGTAACTTGACCTCCAAAGGCCGGTTCACACAGCCCCATACAGGTCATTGGGACACCCGTGCTCCGTGTTAAGCGCGGCTACCAGTTCGAGGAGATAGCCTGGCACACTCCATTCGAGGCACGGATGTTTCGGTGACTTATATGTAACAGAAAAAAGCAGTGCTGCATGCTACATTGATGCCCGATCGTGTGTGCAGTGCAAGGGGGCGCCGTTGCCCATTGTGGAGCCACTGGACCCGATTGACCGTGACGTGGTGTACACGCCGTCCAAGGTGCCGTACGACCCGCGCTGGCTCGTCGCGGGACGGGAAAGTCCCAGTGAGTCTAGCTTTTTTTTTTTTTTTCATTGCGACTCGTTTTAAAGCGACGATTTTATGCGGGGAACCCGCACGGACGCTTGCTCACGTTGGTGTTGGTTGCACCTAGAGCCGCTAAGTGAGCTACGTTTAGAGTATCGGCACTCTCTGTTCCTCGGTGTTGTCGTAGGTGCCGCCATCTTGGTGCTTAGTACAGAGCAGACGCAAGTGCCGATCGCCATGATTAAAGAAATGTGACTACCTCAGTATTAGATTCTGTGTTAGCAAGCTCACGTAATACTGCTTTGCTCTGTCACAAAGTGTTCAAACATTTGTTGAGGGCAGGAAAGTGTTTCATGTGATTTCAGATAAAGCTTCGTTAGAGTTATTATAATGTACGCTAGAGGTTCAAGTGGCGCTAATGTGCTGACGCAGATTGAAGCAGACGGCAACCAGTCGAAAATTGACTTCCGGTAATGCATTTCTATGAGAGAAAGTGTGTGCATTTTCTCCCTGCGCTCGATCACAAGAGCAAATATCCCGAATAATTCGTACGTGCTAGGTAGCCTGGAACATTTCTCAGTCAGGCCGACGAAAAAATTTGTCACTTACGGCGTTTTTCTTTCAAATTCATCGCATTAAAAACGGTGCTAAAACGGCTTTGTAAGTGTATTTATGTGCACTCTCGGACACTTTTAGCGCGAACAAGACGCCTTTCAGCCTGAGGGATATACGTGCCAAACAAACAAAGGACATCTGGAAATTAAGGGGGACGGCAAGAACTACGCAGTAACACTGGATCAGTAACTACCCGCACATGTACGATCAAAATAAATTGAAGGCCACGTAATATATTCCGATTTTAAATAACTACCGCTTTATTCTTTCTGCTCGGTGCGAACTTCTACATTCAAAGTATCACCAGCACGATCGAAGTCTGTGAGAACAAGTGCCCGATAAAAGCTGCCCGGCAGAGAAAACAATACGAAGAGATACCTTTCATAGCCCACATGCTTTATTATTTATGTTTTGAATGTTTTTATCCGCTCATGCATGACGGGGTCATTTTCATATAGTGACTGGACTGGCATATTAGCAGTATGTAAGCGTCACTGCAATGCTTGGCGAGGCTTGAACACGCTCTGTATTCATTTCGAATGTAATTTTGCTTTGAATCGTCGCTTGTTTTTACATACATGCTGCGGAACACACGTTTGGGATTGAAATGTAGCGAAGTTAAACATTGTTCACTAATGAAGAAAAATGCGCTAACTAAAGTAATTACATATTTACAATGTTAATCAAGGTACATACTATTCGGTATGACCCAAATAACCAAAGCGTTTCGTGTTATTTTCCAGCGAAGAGACAAAATGCACGCGCGTTTTCCCATAGGAATACACAGGAAGACTGGAAAAGTAGACTGCATGCTGTCTGCTTCAATTTGCATCACGGAAGTCGCATAGACACTAGCGCCACTTGAACCTCTAGTGTACATTATAATAACTCTATGAAAGCTTCAGATCACTGGCAACCATGACTTCATGCACCAAGATGATAAGTGTCGGTACTCTGAAGCGTAGCTTATTTAGTGACTCTAATTTCATTGTAGCAAGGCTGCGAGAGAGAGTGTCGGCAACAAGGCGCAGCCATTGGTGTGACGTCGTAGCTCCTGCCACGTGACATTGTGGTGTCTTAAGGGGCCACACTACTTGTAGAGCTGTTTTATATACCTTGCAATCCAATTCAAATGAAATTTACATAGCTTATGTGCCTTTACAATGTGACTACAAAAATGTACTTTTGTAGTCACACTACTTCGAATACAGACAAAAATGTCTGTATTCGAAGATAAAAAAAATACTTATTTCATGAAAATAATTTGACAAGATGACGAGTGCCTGTCAATCTTCAAAAACACAATTACCAAATTCTGTGTTTCCTTTTTTAAAAAAAGAGTTTGTGGCCTAGGTGTAGACGTCCGCAAGGGAGAGACTCTAAGGTTGTCTGGTTGCAGCCCTGGCGGGCTTCTGGGAGGACGGCTTCTTCGACCGGGGTTCCTTCATGGAGATCATGCAGCAGTGGGCCCAGACGGTGGTGTGCGGCCGGGCCCGCCTCGGAGGCATCCCCGTCGGGGTGGTGGCCGTCGAGACGCGCACCGTCGAGATCGACGTGCCTGCGGACCCCGCCAACCTAGACTCTGAGGCCAAGGTACGTGCGCGCCGCCCTGCCAGGCCTGCGAACGGAGTCTCGACGTTGGGATTTCGTTTTTCTGCCGTCCTCGGCTCGCCTAGGGGTTCTTCGTAATCATGTCCATGCCAATTTGTTTGCGCTCTTACTTTATGTCTGAATATTCTTTCTTTGTCTGCAAACTCTTTATTTTCTTCCGCGATCTTACGGTACGCTTTGAAAATGCCACCGTGCGTTTTTCTGCGTTCTCGCCAGGTCCTGTCGCAAGCGGGGCAGGTGTGGTTCCCCGACTCCGCATACAAGACCGCCCAGGCCATCAACGACTTCAACCGTGAAGAGCTGCCTCTCTTCGTCTTTGCCAACTGGCGGGGCTTCTCGGGAGGCATGAAAGGTGGGCCCTTCGTGTTTTTCGGGAGTGTTGTAGGCAGGGGGTCGGCGACCTTTTTCTGTGGCAGGCCAATTCGCTTCGAAGCAGAGGTGAAACGGGCCACACAGAAAACCAGGGCGGAGGGTTACAAGAAGAAAAGATACAATAAACTGTCGCAAGCTCGAAATAAAGTGCAAAACAAGTTTTTTTCTTTCTTTTTTTTTAATTAGGGTCTTGTAGTTGGACATTCGTCGAGCCCCACCCCCCCCCGTAAGATTGCTGGTGTCCAGTGTTACTTTCTAGGATGGAAATGTTTGTCTTACCTACTGAGATTTGTCAATCTTTTTGGATGTTCTTCACTGTCAGTCTAAAATGCAAGTTTGAATGTATGGTCTTTGTTCTGGGAAAGTATGTTCGCAATCATATGCGCTCTAGCGGACGTTTGCCAAATTTTGCCGAATCCTAGCTTTGGCCGACTCGGCCCATCACTAATAAACACAGAGGTCAAACTTGTTTTTGTTCTTTTGTCTTTCTGCATATGTTTTTTCTGTTCTTGGGTCCCCCTCGCGCCCTTTGTTTCTCTTGCGCCCTTCGACGCGCGTCCGACGGCGTCCTCCTTCGTGCTGCAGACATGTATGACCAGGTGCTGAAGTTCGGGGCCTACATAGTGGACGCGCTGCACAACTACCGGCAGCCCGTGCTGGTGTACATCCCGCCCTTCGGTGAGCTCAGAGGCGGTGCGTGGGCCGTAGTGGACGCCGCCATCAACCCCAGAATGATGGAGATGTACGCCGACCCCGACAGCAGGTAAGTCGTCACTGTGGGGACAGGGTGCATTCTTGGGACGAGAGCTCCCCTTTGGAGGTTTTGTAAAAAGCATCGTGCACACCGGGAAAACCAAAACCAGCTTGAATAATCAAGGCCCAGGAACATCCTCCTTTTCCTGTGTGTCGCGTTGTTGCAGTCAGACGGCGCCAACTTGCCTATTGGCTCCAGTGTAGAGCGTCTTTTAACACGTTGATTATACGCGAGACCCGGCCGACCGCCGACGCAGCTCAGTTTCAATGCGACGTCAAAATTCTAGTGCTCGGTCGTCGATTATTCTGGGTGGTGTTGGGAAAACTCGTAGGAACGCTCGATTGATTACGACGTAGCAAGGAGCGGCTGAATGGCGGAAGAGCTTAATTTAGTGGGAAGAAGTGTTCCTAAATGAAGTAGATTTAGGGAACAAGCCCTAAATTTTTTCTGGCTGCTCTGGGTGAGGGTACTGCAAGGAGTACTTGGGTACTTCCTAACCTGGACTGGGTTCATGAAGAGTTGCCGCTGTTGACTGTCGGACGAGTGTTTTAGCTCTGTCGAGGTCAGTTGGGTCAAGAGGAATCGGGAGGATGTGCCAGACGAGGGGGGGCTACGGTGCAGAGTCTTGAGATGGAAAAGCAAACGATGGAACAAATGTATTTCACGCATTCATATGTGTCTCACGTGCATGTCAATACCCGAAGAGCAAATGAAAGTTTCACTTACCGCCAATTTATGGTTCAATCAGGAGTGGACCAACTGTCCGTGAACAGTGTGTCGCTTGCGAGGATACGAGGAGGGAGAGTAGGCGGGCCATATCTCGGGACCGGTATTGCATTGTTGGCATAATGTGACGTTTCCCGCGCGCCACACCCGTAACATGCACCACGTGTCGCCCAGGGGCGGTGTGCTGGAGCCCGAGGGCACAGTGGAGATCCGCTTCCGCAAGAAGGACTTGGTGAAGGTGATGCACCGGGTGGACGGGCCCTGCCGGGACCTGCTGGCCCGGCTGGGAACGGTCGAGGCCTCGGAGAAGGCAGCCCTGGAGGCCCAGCTGCGCAAGCGGGAGACCCAGCTGCTGCCCATGTACCACCAGGTGGCCCTGTCGTTTGCCGACCTGCACGACATGCCCGCACGCATGCAGGAGAAGGGCGTCATTCAGGTGAGGGACCTTTGGGGCTGTTGATGTGCCCCGAAGGGAGGGAACACCCGGGGTTGGAATGGCCTGTTGTGTGCTTTTTGGGGAGGTTGTGTCCTATAGTGAGTCTTCCTCGTGGAGACATTCCCTATAGTGATTGTCTTCTCCATAGGGACATTCTCTATAGTGATAGTCTTCTCCAAAAAGACATTGTCTATAGACTAGTCCTGTGCAAATAGTGGATTTTAAGTTCAAAGCAAATTCGAAGCGAATAGTGGTTTTGGCCGAATATCTTCGATTCGAATGTCGAATAGCGTTTTCCACGCCTTTTACTACCGTTGCATCATGCTGAGATGAAAACCCAGCTAAACTCGTGAAGGTTGTTCCACTTGTTTATTTGTAAGCAAGATTAATTTATCTTTATTCATGAACTGTGACCTCAGAAGGTCTGATGTCTTGGGATGGCAAGTAAAGGACAGATCTGATATAAAATGAATCCTATAGAGATGGCCAACTACTGTCGAGACCGTTTATAACAAAATCGGTTATAATGAAATAGTGGCTACAACAGAGCGATCACGATTTCCCATTCCCGTTTGCACTTTTTTAATGCATTCCTGTCTGCTTTTCGCGAAGGAAATTGAGCGGCTCCCGCGGATATAGCGAAGAGAATTTTTGTGATAATTTGAGAAATAATAAAATTCAGAAAGCTAATTAAGTCTCGAACCGCATTTTGCTGCCACGGCCAAGAAGCCACCCAGAACAGGCTGCAGAAGATGCTTGAAAGGCCGCAACGTCGTCTGCCCCCCTCCTTTTCTGGGAAGCGGCTTCACCGCATCGCACGCGGAGAAGCCGTTGTGGCATGCCGATAAGGCTGTTCGGAGCGCTAGCGACAACGTACTAGCGGAGATGATGGAGAGAGCCTAGATTTAAGAGAGGGAGCAGTAAGTATGCCTGCATTTGATTGTCGCGTGCCCAATGTGGTGAGGAAACTGGGTGGAGAGGCAGACAGATTTGCAGAAGATGAACGCTTTTGAGTTTTGACTTCTTGCGTGCTGCAGTTAGTCTTGCAAACGCCGCCCACTTTTGTCCAGAGAAATAATTGAAGCTTGAACTACTTTCAATGTATTTGAGTTAAAAAGCAGTCCAACTGTACGTGAGGTAGCAGTAGCACAAGACTACCAAACCTCAACCTGTCTTTTGGTTTAAAATGTGTTCCATTTCTCTTTTTTTTTTTTTGGAGAAGTGCTTGTGTGACTGGGAGGGAGGGGGCCAGGGGGTGGGGAGAGCCGCGAGCCGCATGCGGTTCGTGAGCTGCAGCTTGGCCACCCCTGGTCTAGAGCAATGGAAGAACTGCATTGAACATTGATCTGAAGTCTATGGCACAGCTCGCTCCGATGAGGGCCTCTAAACAAAAGTGACTCGAGAGCTACGATCAGTGTTGGCGCCCTTTTCCCCTCTGTTTGACATGACCTCTGTGATCGATTGTCCGTTTGCTCGGAGCATCATTATTTTCATGGGCCACTGGCCTGTGAATACGGCCGTCTAGTTGTCCAGAGCCGCACACTTGCAGTTATTGTTTAGAAACGGGACTTCTTGAATTTCGGAACTTTGTATGCGGACCATCTCCGTGGTCGAAAAATGCATCCCTTGTTCCTGCAGACAACTGGTACCTAGACGGCTGAAACGACATTACTCCGAGACATAGCTCAATTAGTGGCACTAGCCGGCACGACCTCAACGGCTAAAGTAGTGAGCGGGCGAGAGTTTGTGCTACGGTTAATGCATTGCAGATTGCACTTCGTGTATTCCGTCATCTTTGGATCTAAGCACGTTTTGTTTGACACCAACACCTCCAATCTTTTTTATGTTCGGTGGTACACCTATCGGTGGGGAAGGACAACAAAAGGGGTCTCACCAGCGTGCCAGCACGGCGCTACTGGTAATGGCGATCCGCAAAACTGCCCCCGCAGCAGTTCATGTCGTTCTACTGCTGCAGCCTAATAGTCCGCAGTAGTGCGAGATGGAGAGCACGCTCTCTCGGGAGCCTAATAGTCGGCAGAATCTCTTAAGAACTGCGAATCAGGGCATTGCGACACTACCGTCTGCTCGCCGCCGGTACAGTGTCTGCTAAAGGTTTAGGACGCGTGGCCAAAGTGGGCTCGCTCTCGTACGCCGACGCAGCCATCATCGGTGCTCGCCGGATGCGAGAGTACTCGGGAACCCTCGCAGGCAGCGAGCACCAACAATGACTGTGGCCGGCAAGCCCACTCCGGCCATGCACGTGGTTGGCCTTAAACCTTTGGCAAGCACCGTGCTTCTACAACAAACCGCCAAGATTGCGATGACGGACGGTGCGACGCGCCAGCCCCTGCGACGTCTTGTTGCCACTTTAGCGCATTCAAATGCGTGTATGCCGTGGGACCCTGGATGCACCACTCGGAGACGACCGAGATCTTCCGACCTCTCACAACAATGGTTGTGGCAAGTATGAATAAATAAAAGCAAAAAGAGGGGTCAAGTATGAATAAACAGAGAAAAAGAGGGGGCAATCAGCGTGAGTCAGCCTTCCTTGGCTTTATTAGATGGTGAGGTCCTGATCCCCTGTTATCATCTCTAGGCATCGTCCTCGAGGTCATCCTAAAATTTGTCCTTGAAATCGTCTGAGAGGTTGTCCTAGGCGTCTTCCTCTGGGCATCGTCCTAGAAGTCGTTTTAGAGGTCGTCCGAGAGGTCGTCCTAGAAGTCATTTTTGAGGTCGTCCGAGAGGTAGTCCTAGGCGTCATCCTAGAGGTCATCCTAGAGGTAGTCCTCGAGGTCGTCCTAGGCGTCGTCCGAGAGGTCGTCCTTGATGTCGTCCTTTAAGCATCATCCTAGACATCGTAAAGATAACAGCTTCGCTGGTCCTCCATCTTCACATGAAATGGAAGGGCTCTACAATTTTTTTGTTTTGTGAGATCAAACCTACATACTCTCCGCAAGAAATGGTCGTTTATAACATCGTCAAAAGTTTTCAGAGCCCCCCCCCCCCCCCCCCCAAAAAAAAGGCGACGTTGCACGAACCAGTCTCGAGACAGGCCCACAGATCGCTTCATTCGGTGTTTCCTCAGGGTCGCCTTCCTCACCGCTCTTTTTCGACCGTGTGCAGGACGAGATTCCCTGGGCCAAGTCTCGGACGCAGCTGTACTGGCGCCTGAGGCGACGCCTGCTGCAGGACCGTGCCAAGCGGGACATCTTGCAGGTGCGGCCCCAGCTGAGCGACGGCGAGATGGAGAGCATGCTTCGCCGCTGGTTCGTCGAGTCCCTCGGCGCCGTCAACGTGAGTTTCGTCGCACGCCCTCTTTTAGAGTGCAGCTCTTAGGCGCCCGTTTCCGGCTTGAGCGGCGTCGCCGTCGGCATAACCAAGGTCATCCCAAGGTCACGTGACCCCCGAGGTCATGTGGTGCCCTCCCCAAGGTCACGTGACCCCCAGGTCACGCCTCCCCGAGGTCACGCGACCCCCCCTCCCTGAAGTCACGTGACAAGCCCCCCAAGGTCACGTGACCCCCCGGAGCATATTAAAGAATGAGGGGAGGAAGAGAAGGAGGAGGGGTCTACACTCCCCTCAGTACCCTTCCCTCCTCCTCCTCAAGAGCTGTGCTCCAATTCGGCGTTACAGGGAGTTGCAAACGGCTTTCACTTTTTAATCTGTCCGACCACTAGCGACCCGGTCAGCAAAGACGTGCCCGGTTTCGTTCGGCTCGCCTTTAGAGAACCGTTCTGCGCATCCGACGTTGACGTGTGCTTAACGAGAGTCGTCGAGTCGGTCGGTGCACGACGCCCGGGAAACTTGTGAGCTTAGAAACGGACGCTAGGGAGTGCTCGTTTGCTTCCCCTTCTTTGCGTCCGTCTCCGTTGGCACGTACGCGTTTCCCGAGCATTGACGTCTGTCCCGTAGGCGTTCGGGAGGCCGGACTTCTGGCACGCTTTAGCATGGGTTACGGTAGTGTCCTAAAAACCGTGATGGAAAAAGAAGGCTGCAAGGAATTCTTCGTCACTTTTCCCGGAGCTCTGTTTCCTGCGATGCGAGACGCAGCGGTCAAATGCCTGCCTCTGGAGCGCTGGAGTGCACGCTGCTTGACAAAGAAGGCCAGTTACCTTTGACTGTCACCGCAACAAATGCTTTGGTTTCACTCGGCCTACTTCACGAGAGTTTGTGGCTTGTGAAAAATCGGAGGGTAGTGCAATAAAACCACCATTGCATAAGGCATTTAGTCACATTTCTTTAACTTTAAATCCGGGCAGTTTCAGGTACCCCAGGTCACGGGTACCGACTGCCCTCATTAGTGTTTCCTCTGCACTTGTTAGTGGTATTCCTATTGCCTTTGTCACTGTTCCCATTGGCCTCATCCTTGTTTCCACTGCCCACATCAATGCTCCCTCCCTTGGCCCTCATCAGTGTTCTCTCATTGTCTTAATCACTCTTACCTGACCACTTTTCCCGGTGTTCCCATGGCCCTCATCGACAAACCCTTTTCAAAACCCCTTAAAACAGAATTGATGGTTGCCATTTCTTGGGCATGAAGCATATGATTGCTGTGAAGTTGACGCCAAACGCCAACACAATCGTCGCATCTGATACACGCTCGGAGCCCATGCCCGAACGGGGGCGGACTCCAATAATTGGAGCTCCGACATTGAAAAAAGTGCTTGACCACTTTCTTCAATGTTCCTATTATCCTCATCAACTCAGCGTCCTGCCATCATCGATGCTTTCATTGCCCTCATCAGTATTCCTTTTGTCCTCTTCACCATTTCCATCGCCCTCGGAGGGGAAGGGCAAACAAATGGGATTCTTCTGGTTTGCCGCGCGACAGCCGTGGGCCGTTCAGCTGAGCGGCTGTGGCCTCTTTCAGCAATACCTGTGGGAGAACGACCTGGCGGTGACCAACTGGCTGGAAGAGCAGCTCAGCCCCAAGGCACGCAGGTCCCTGGTGGTCGAGAACATCCAGTGCCTTCGCCGGGACGCCGCCATCTCGCACATCAAGAGGTGAGCAGAGCCGCAGTTAACTTCGGACGTCGCAAACACGCGGAGAAGAGATTTCCACATACAGTATAAGGGAAGCCACGAGTGTGTTGAAGCAAAAAGTATTTCTGTATTTTTATTTTCAAATACTTTTTTATATGTTGCTAATGCATTTCTGATTGTGTCGCAATACCTTTTTATAAATGTATTTCAGTTTCCGTATTTTAGGTGTGTTTGCCACGTATTCCAGTTATAGTCTAAGCCCGTTATAACAGACCTGGTTACAACAGACATTTGGGTATAACATACCAATCTGTGAAGTTCGGTTGGTTTTCCACTATGCACCATTGTCTGAACTTCATATCTGCATAAAACATACTCCTTTTACTACAGACCAAAATCTTGGTCAAAATCAAGGTCCGTTATAACAAGCTTAGACTGTACTTCTGCTAACCCTGCAGGGGCACCGTAATGTTGGTGCAAGCTAGTGCATTGTTGTGCGGTACAATCAGCGGCAATATGAGCTTGTACAGCCGATTACCAGCCAAACAGGTTAAAATGCTGCATAGAGTGCCTCTAGCATGCCGAACTACTAATTATGCACCAAAGACAAGCCCGCCTGTGGCGACGCCAGCGTCGCCTGCGCGCTTGTCTCGGCTCCGGTGAGATTCCCCTCGAAAAAGTGTAGGTTTCTAAAGTGGTCTCGTGGTGCCTTGCAGCCTGCTTCAGGGCAACCCCGAAGTGATCATGGACTCTGCAGTGCACATAGTGCAGCACCTGAGTCCCCAGCAGCGGTCCGACCTCATGGCCACCATCAAGACCCTCGAGAGCGGGGGCAGCGTGGGGCCGCCCGAAACGCCCGCGTCCACGTCCGCGGACGAGGCATCCTGACAGCTGGCCGCACCGGCAACGCGGGCGAGCAACTGCAGCCTCGCAGTGCCGCCCCGGCATACGGGCGGGCGCCGCGGAAGACGCAAGAAGCGCAAGCCCTAGCGTCTGTGACGTTCCGCCGTGGGGCGGAGTCAACCTGTGCGGACGTCGCCCGGACTGCACGTCTCGAACTGTCGCGACTTCCCATAATTTTTCTGGGGAGACGACGCGGGCAGCTGTTTTCGTCTACCGCAAGTGTCTGTTTTGCATGAATGTCTCCCTCGTCTGTCGGTGCTGCCGTCACGGTCTGCAAAGCGTTTGTTTGCATCAAGATTGTCTGGTGGATGTTGCACATGGAACTCTTACTGGCGCCGCCATTTTAAACTGTTTGTGACTCATTCTTGTCAAAACATTGCGGACATGTTTGCATCCGCTTTGACTGTCTGCCGGCATAGAAGTCCAACGTGAACGCGTCCGTCTGCTGACCGTCTGTTGTTGTGTTGGTCGTCTGCCTCGAACCTTTCGCTTTCCCCTGGTTCAAAACTTTTCTTTCTTTTTTCTTTTTTTACAATCTGCAGTTTTTTATTGGTGTTTTTTCGTGTTATGCCGCTGTACTGGTGCCGTCGTGCGATGCATACTCTGGTCTGCTCTCACTTCTGTAGTCTGCTTTTTGTATCGCCTGGAGCTCACATTGCCTGCGACATTTCTTCAAAGGTCTTTCCTTCCGCCGTCGTGATATGCTCAGGCCAAACTTATGGAATGGCACTGCCTCCTGTTCAGAAGTGCTTCATCTCAGTTTGGGACAATGGTCACTTTTATCTGTTGTCTACGGTTAGAAAGAAAATGTTCCATTTCTTGGTCAGAAAAAACTGGATGAGCAGATTCCCTAGCTTGCATTCCAGGTTGCAACTCGCATAAAAAAGATACCGTTCAACAACTTGATGTTGCGAAGGTTTGCACGCATGGGTCACGGCATGTTCGAAGAAGCCGTCGTCTGCATTCCTCGCCTCGTCTCTGTGCGCCAGTGTTTCGTTTGCGACTCGTTCAACAGTCAATGGCCACATGGTTTGTAAATAGCATAGGTGCGAAACACTGTACAAGTGACTCTTTGGTGGTCATCCATTGCTGACTGTTTTGGGGTGTTTTTTTTTTTTCTTTGAAAACTAGGTTTTGTGTAACCTCATTTATTTCCAATTTATTTTTATCTCAAGATGTTTGTTGTACATACAACAAGGACATTATTTGTTTTAAAAGGCGAGTTATGTGTTGCCACAAAACCGTTGTTACGAGTCATTGAAATTAACATACCTACCGTTCTCGTCTTTCGCGGTTCACGAGCGTTTTTGTTTTTTCATGAAAGGGTGTCACGAGCTTGGACAAGCTATTGCCAAATGTTACAAAGTGCAATTTGAATGCTGGAAGTATTGGAAATGTTTGCATGTGTTTGTCTGGAGCGTAACTTGGCAATTCTTAGTTTGACTGGAGCGTAACTTGGCAATTCTTAGGGGGTCTTGCGCAGTAAATAATCACTATCTGTGGCATTTATCAATGGCTCATATTTTAGCTCGACCGATTTCTGTCTAAAACTTGAGTTTCGTAAAAATAAAGCTGGTGCTTGCTAAAAGCTTTTGTTCAATAATATCTAGCTTTTTATAGGGGCATTATGGTGACAGATAATATCACTGAAATATTTTATTGCCCCCCTGAAAATTGAGGGGTTTCCCAGGTAACAATATTTATTTTTATAAGCACCAGACTCTGAATGCATAAAAATTTTGTGCAAAACATTTGTTGCGTTGATTGTTGCTTTCTTGGTCGTTCTGTGTATATATATTTGGACTAACTGAAAAGGACACTATTTTTATAGCATGCAAATAAAGCTAGATTTACTTGATCCCGTGCTTTTTGTTTTCCAAACCATCTCCCAAGTAAAAATTTCAAAAAAATTGTTAATCTCTGCACATTGGATGTGTTGTGGCAAGGTAGCAGAAACATGTTCCACAGCATAAAAAGCCAGATGAACATGCTGCATTGGTGATGGAAGTGCTGCGTCACTTATGCCGAATTGTGCCATGAACAAAAGTATGCTACACCTTGCACCGAAATGGTAATTTTGCAAAGAACTGCGCCTAGATGGGCTTAAATAAAGCAAAAAGAAAAATGATTGGGCGATTTAGTATTTAGACAAGTAGAGGGAAAGGCAAATGGTACAAATATGTATTTCACAGGGTCTCTACTCGCAGAATAGTTTGTTTCATCTTCGGTTGGAGCACAGTCGAAGATCAAACACATAGAACTCCCAATGTGCACACTAAAAGCACAAATCACGGGGCATTCCCTGTACTTGATTGGCTTAGCCACTGAAAGAATGCATACAGAAAGATGACAATCGAATGCCATCGTGTCGGGCTTCTGATGCTGTTTGATTGGTCCCTCGTAGCGTCGGGTGCGCCCTCACTTGAAAGGAAACCAAGTAAGATTTCTCGTTAACCGCGCTGGCCCCGTCATTTTTTAATGTTCAGACGGTGTCCGCGATATGAGAACCTTAAATTTGCAAGAAAAACTTGCAAAATAGAGGGATGCTGGCTACTGTGACAAGACAGAACTGGGGCCTTCTACTACTGACGAGATCCCTTGATTATCATGTCTGCCAGATGCCTCCATGCCATGGCTACTTGCGCCGTTCGCATCAACCTTCACCGCCTCGCACCAGTGCGCGCACGTCCAGCTTCACCACTTGAGTGCTAGGAGCAGCGGCTAACATGGGGAATAATAATAATAATAATAATAATAATTTTATTTGCACTTCCAAGGGCGCAGGTGGTGGTGTGCTGGGCTGAACAGATAGGTGAGAACCCTTACGCGGAGCGCCTGTCAGCCCACCACCACCTGCGGGAAAAAAAACAAAAAAAAAAACAAACAAACAATAACTTAAAAGAATGAATAGTAACTAAATCTGACCACTGCAGAAAGGAAGGGAGGGGGGGGGGGGGGGGGTGGAGAAGAGAGAGAGGTAGTATTGATCATGAGGATGCCAATGTTGCCCCATACACCTTCGACAGTTCCTTTGAATCAGTTCTGTTGGTCGGCAAAGGGTTCCGCACATTAGGGGGGAGTCTCAAAAACTCTCTGATGGCTGCTGGGAGCGTCGAAGAAGTGTGGCGCATCGTTCTCCCCCGCAGCTCTTCGGGTTGTCCGGTCCTCCTCCCAACTCGCACAACTGTGGTGAGGTACGAGCCGGTCAAAGAACCGTCCAGGACCCGACAAGCCAGGCTCACGCGGGACACTTGCCGCCGGTGCCGAAGGGGACGCCACCCAAGCGTCTTCAGCCGGTCGCTGTACGTTGTGTCCGGCCCGAAGGCACTGCCGCCCACCCTATAGCAGATAGTGCGAGATGCCTTTCGCTGTATGCTCTCGATGCGGTCGACCAGGTGCTGCTGAGGTGGGGACCACACGGAACAACAGTACTCGAGAGTTGGGAGCACCATTGCCGTGTACAGAGTGCGTAGCGCACCTGGCTCGCAGGATTTGGTTACACGTGCGACAAAGCCCAGCATACGCCGGGCCCTGGCGACAACACCAGCGATGTGGGCTGAAAAATCCAGCGTTGGAGAGAACACCACTCCAAGGATGGTGAGCGTCTTGCAAGGCACCAGGTTGGCGCCCATAAGTCTGTAAGCGGGTGGATCAGTTTTCCTGCTGGCACTGAAACGCATCACGCCACTCTTGTTGGGGCTCAGGTGGAGGTGGTTGGCGAGGGCCCAATGCTCCACTTCCTCAAGGTAGTCCTGGAGGTGCTGACAGCTGCTGGGGTCAGAGGCGGGCGACAGGATGGAAGTATCGTCAGCGTACTGGACCACTAGAAGCCTCTCGCTCTGCGGCATGTCATTTACGTATATAAGAAACAAGGTCGGTCCAAGAACCGAGCCTTGCGGTACACCCGACTCAACCTTCCACTCATCAGAGCGAGTGCCCCTATATACTACCTGCTGGCTGCGGTCTGCAACAAAACCACACAGCCACACCAGCAAAGGGCCCCCTATGCCTGCCCCTCCTAATTTCCGCCTCAGGATGATTAGGTTGAGGGTGTCGAAAGCATTCGTTAAGTCCAGCTGCACCAGGTCTGTTGCCACTCGGTTGTCCATGTTGTTGCTGATGTAGTGGGACAGAGTAGCGAGAGCAGTTTCGCAACTCCTGTTTCGTCGAAACCCATGTTGCGATGGCGATATGCGTGAAGTGTTTTCGAGGAAGTCCAGGAGGCATGAGTTGACAACTCTCTCAAAAGTTCGACACACAATTGATGTAATCGACACAGGGCGATAGTTTCGGGGGTCGTTGGAGGGTTTCCCATGTCCTTTGTGAACAGGGGTAACAAGGGCCCGCCGCCAGGACTCTGGCACAGTGCCTTCATCCAGAAGGCCCTGGAAAACCATTGCCAGGGACGGTAGAGCGTGAAGTGAGACCATCTTGAAAAAAGCAGGTGATATTCCATCTGGTCCCTCACCTTGGGTGGGCCTGATTTTACTGATGGCCTCCCGTAGTGACTCAGATGAGAAGGCGATGGAGGAGAGTCCCGTCTGAGAACCACTGTGCATGTGCAGTTGAGGGTGGTCATTCAGCTCGGAGCCATCCAAGCAGTCTGATGTTAACCTAGCGTTGACCGAAGAGAACTGGTCAGCGAAGAGTTTGGCGATTTCCAGCGGTTTGTCTGTGACGTGGTTCTGGTGGGCGAAACAAGGCCGTTGAGATGTTGTTCTCACTCGGCTGATATACGACCAAAACACTTTGGGGTCATCTTTGGCCTTTCTTGCAATGCCTTGCACATATTTCTGGTGAGCGACATAGATGGAAGTCTTTACTCGACGTTGCTGGTCCTTTGCAAGCTGAAGCGTGGCTGGGCATTTGGTGCGGGCAGCCTTTTTAAATAGGGTCCTCTTTAAGTCTGGCGGCTTTGAGAATGTCTCGAGTTATCCAGGGAGAACGTTTCCGCTTTGTACTTTTGGTGGCACACGGAACAGAGTCCCGCTGAATTGCAGCGGCGAAATCGCACCAGAGGTCATAATTGGCCAGTTTGTCCCCGCGACCAGATGTCATGCACCAGGGTGCAATATGGGCAAGCATGGCCAAGTGGCCCAGGTCTGCTTGGTCGTACCTCCATAATTTCCGTGCAAAGTACCCCCTTCGAGGCACAGTCACCGCATAGGCCAGTTCAATAGCACGGTGGTCACTTCCCGGTAAACCGTGGGACACCTCGCACGACATTACCCGTGTTGGGTCGGGCGTAAACACAAGGTCCAGGTAGCTGGATGCACCGCTCCGCGTCGTGTACGTAGGCTCAGAACATACCTGGGCAAAGCCAGCAGTCGTCACGGCGTCAAGTAGGGTGTCATCAGCGCAGTCGCAGGGAATGGGGTCATCGTGTGTCAGCCAGTCAACGTGGCAGTTAAAGTCTCCAAACACGAGAATGTTGGTATAGTTCTTCTGTGATGCGCTCTGTAGCGATCTGTCGAGCAGCCTGTATGATTGCTCACGCGACGACGGCGGACAATAGACGCAGCATACAAGTATAAGTCCGCGGGGAAGATGATACTCCACAAAGAGTCCCTCCAAGTCCGGGTGCTCGAGGTCCGTCCGGCGGTTTACACAGAACTGTGACGGAATCGCCATCAAGACGCCTCCTCCAATACCCTGTCGGTCCCTCCTGATAATGGTGAAGTCGTCGAGGTTAAGAAGCTCGCCGTCCGCTACGCTGGGATCAAGCCAGGTCTCTGTGAGCAGGAAAGTCATGTTTTGTGGAGATGACGCACAGAGAGTTTGAAAGTCCAGCAATTTGTTTTTTAGGCTTCGGCAGTTATTATACCAGAAGCTGGTTGTCTTGTTGATGCCTGCTCGTTGCGCTGTAGGTGATGAAGCTCCCGGAGCACCACCGTGTGTAGGATTGTTGGGAGATCGGAGGACGCAGCCGCTGCCAACGCTGGCCGAAAGGGTGTCTGCGTTATCGAAAATGTCGTCGGAGAATGGAGGGAGAGTGCACCGAAAGCAGGACCACGGCGTGTCACAGCGACTGAGGCGCCTATACTCTCGAAGGGGCATGTAAACGCATCCTCGGTGGCACCAGTGATCGCAAGTATCACAGCACAGGGCCGCTTGATGGTCGCTAACACGTTTGTCACAGCGTGCGCAGGCCGGTGCTGAAGGGCCAGGGTTGAGAGCAACATGGCAACATCACCGCTGAGGAGTAGAGACGCGCTATGTCCGCACGAGAGAGATGACAGCAGCAGAGCGGCCGTGCAGGCGGAGCTGGTAAAGCGACGGCGAGCAGAGTCTGTTGCTGGGAGGCTGGATGTCAGGTTTAGGCCTTGCGGGACGAGAAGATGCCCTGGAGTAAATGAGCACTGGGCGGAATCACCGGAGAAGTGGCGGCCGGTTGCTGGGGTGCGGTACGAGTTCAGGGAGAACGCGATGACACACAAAAAGGAAGTGCCTGGGCTGGCGCGAACGACTCGAAAATTGCGCGGTAGTAGTCGACCTTGTGTGGTTTTGACTCTAGGCTGACCTCTTATTTTAAGCTGTGCCGAGAAATTGGAACAAAAAGAAACGTGGTTCCATAGACGTTTGTCAGCAGGATCGCTAGGTTGGACATTTGAGAAAAGGTACATGGAAGTGACGTAATGCAAAGGAGGAGCGTATCCTAGCAACACTCACGTGGCGGCTCTGCCCACTTTGACGCCGCTACGTCATCGCAAACTTGACACCCGTCACCCGTTTCAGCGACGTCCGGAGCCAACCACCGACGAGCGGAAGTAGCTACGCATTCCCTGAGGCGTCCCTACGCGCGGGATACGGGGTAGGATTTACTACGACGCGGGGAGCAGTTCCTGCGTTTAGCGAAGGAACGGCAGCCAATCCTGTGCGTCGCTGGCCGTCGCATCTGTTCTAGTACAGGTAAAAGTATTGAAAAACAATCAAAACCTTTTGGGCGTTGTTAAAACAAACCTCTTTTTTGTACCCTTTTGCAATACATTTAAGAATTAATTGGAGAGAAAGTTGTTCCAATATGCGGGATGTGCGCTACGCGCCTTCTTCAAACCAAAATGTCGAACCACGAGGAGCCGGGTGTGCCGGGGGCAGCGGAGGGGTCGGCGGAACCAACGGGGAGCGCGCGAGTGACGGCTGCTTTAGTCAGAAACAATTTTTTTATCTTTCGAGTACTTGCTATTGCTGTGCTCAAATAAGAGTGTTTGGCGCAACATCTGTGATAATTCTTTCAAAGTGGTCCAGTGTTTATATGGTGGTATGCTAGTCAGAGAATATATATATTTTTTTTTCCTTTCGAAATTTAACTATTGTGCTCAAATAAGACCAGAGTGTTCAACAAGATATCTGTGATATATACTTAAGATTGCCCAATTGCTTACATGGTTCCAGTCGATGCTCAGTTTTACTTCCAAGAATGAAATATTACATTCCATGTTATCACACTTTTATTCATGAAGTCACAGGTTTTTCTTTAAGAAATAAAGCAATTTTCAAAACAAACTACATGTGCACTGTCTTGAGATAACACAATCACCTAACTTTGATGTAGTACCATAAAAGAGATAATAAAATGGAGCAGAAGGCAAGACGCTTTGAAGTATTTGTAAAATGAAACAATGTCCATGACAACAATATCCCTGGTTCAATCAGCAACTAAGAAAGCAATCTCTGCAAAAGCAAGCATTTCTTTCTAGAGGTAGTCTAAATTACTTCTGAGTTCTTTGCAGGGGCAATCCAGATGACCTGTTGGTCTGGCAATTAAACCTCCGAACCTTTTCTGTCACTGTCGACTGCGTCTCGTGCCTTCTGCTCATAAAAATAAAAAAAAAAAGGCTCTATCAATTTCACCGCGATGCACTCGACACGTATCCGGAGGCAGCACGCTGGCTGTGCGACGAACTTCACAAGGTGTAGGAGCTGAAGAGAGTATGTAGCTTGTGGACGGCCATGACTGTGGAGCAGGAAGCGAAGTGTGCACTTTACGGCTTCCACGGGGAGGGCTTCACTGAGGGCAAGGATGTGACGGGGTCCTTGGTGGTCAGGACCTGAGTCGTGGTGGCGAGAGGTTCCCTGTCGCTGGCGGCGTCCGTGCTGGGCACCACCGCAGCGAGGGCGCTGAGGGGCTTCCCGACGGTGTCCCTGGTGGTCGGGACTACCGTCGTGGCGGCGGACCCCTTGCGTGTGGCGCTCCGCACGGGCACGTCTGCGGCGGGTTCCGAACCGGGCGACAAGGCGCTGGCTCAGAGCCTTCCCCCTGTCCGAGAGGCCGACCGGAGGGCCGGCAGGAGCCAGCCTCTCGGGAGCCGACGCTGACCTCTCCGAGCTCGGCTCAGAACCGTCCAAGCTCGGCTCAGACTCCAACTCTGACTCTTCAGGGTCGGAGTCTGACTCCGGTTCTGGCTCGCTCGATGCAAGGCAGATGTTGTGGAGCACTGCACATGCCGAAATAATGGCGGTGGCTGTTGAAGGGTGGTAATACAGAGCCCGGTGCCTTTACAGACACCGGAATCTGTTTTTCAACAGCCCGATGCAGCGCTCCACAACAGACCTGATCGAGGAATGCGCCTTATTAAACCGGCCGCAAGCGGTGGAGGTCGCGTGGTTCCCGGGGACGGGGGTGATGAGCCAAGGCTCCAAGGGGTAGCCGCTGTCACCTGCACATGTAGAGGATGGAACATATTACATTCTTTACTTTTTAAAATAAAAGGCAAGAAAACAGCTGTGTGCAACTATGTCAATTATAATGTAACTTAAGTGTGTTAATATTTCTGCACTACAGTATCAGTTTACATTATGATTAATTAGCACCAGCTTGCCTGCAAACTCCCTGTTATTTCATGTAACTATGTGTTTTCCTGGTGGGTTGTATGGGATGTGTGCACGATTCCTTAGGGGTGCTGTGTTGTATGCAAGTGCATTATTAGGCCCTTGCATCCGACAGATAAAAGCTCTGTTGCTTTTGGGAGTGTGGCCGTGATCTTAGGCACGGGCAGAGCAGAACACGCTGGCCTTGTCTTTGGCAAGCAAGGGGATAAGGCGCCAGTTCGACGAACCTCTTTCCTAATCCTCAGTGGAGTTGGAGATGGGGAAAAAAAGGGGGTGGTTAGATTGGAAAGGAGTCAGGTCCTGTTGGGACACGGAGGGTCTAATAGGAGGAGCTATATAGGCAGACCGAAGAAGAAGGGTCAAGGAAAAGAATCCAGTGTGTGGGACAGAGACGACCCGACGACAGATTTGGCGAGCCCCAAGTGGCCAAGGAGGAATTGATCCCATTCCGTACAAACTGACGACCGTCAAAGCGACCAGGCGAGCCCCCAGGGATCAGCGAAAGAGCTCCAACTTCATGCAAAAACCAACCAGCAAGAGGGTACAGGCAGACAGTAACAGTGAGTGGGCCGAACCGGACAGCGACTCGCACTGCGGTCGCATTCTTTGCATAGTCTATCACTGTCGTGAGATTGGTGTAGTGTGGCTTTCGTAGCCTGCAGAGTGTGAGAGTTATGTGGACATAAACAGAGATTAATGGCCAAACTTTGGGTGTTGTCTCACTTCAAAGAGTTCCAGCAACTGTGTCTGTGTGCCTCACAACAAGCACAGTACGTGTGGTACTGTGGCTTTCAAGCAGTGGGAGCCACCGTGTGCGTAAGGAATGAATTAATATGCACACCAAGCAGGAACCGGCCGTCGCGTGGCACCTGCCCTTGCTCGAGTTGGTTTCGGAGCCAGGAAAATTGCCACACGAAGGAGTCGTGCACCGACCCGGGATACCGTGGGTCGATGCACATTATCCGGCAGTCGGCGTCACACACCTGAAAGTGAGAGAGATATTGACATGTAATTACCTGAATCCACAAGTAGTAGATTGTACTTATGGTTCACAAAGCAGTCGCAATTTCAGAACCTTTTAAGTTATTTTGTCTGACACATGCATGTCAACACACCTTCCTGGATGCAAGGTACAACTAACTACCTTGAAACAAAAATAATGTGTTTTTTTTTTTTTTTTACGGAAGCTTGCACGTTTTAACAGACAAATATTATTTTTGGGAGAAGAGTCTCACGGCTCACATGCTACGTAGAGCACACGCTCGCGCAGTCGTGAGACCCCACAGCCCGCAGTCATAAAACGGCATACTTAAACGGTATCGGCAATACGTTTTTTTTTTTTTTTCTACAGATTTGGGGCGCGTTTTGACAACGTAACATGAGTGTACTTACCACCATCACGTCGAGAGCGTAGAAGTACTTGCGGCACCAGTACGCCGCCTTCGTGACGGTGGGGTCGTTCTTGGACGGGCCGACGATGGAGACCATGGTCCCGTCCACGCAACCGATGACGCCGGGTATCCTGCCGAGCAGCCTGAAGCCCTTCTCCGCGTCGAACCTCTCGCTCGGCGCCTCGGGGAAGTGGATCCAGCCACGCTGGACCCCGAGACGACGCACGATAGCGACGGACACGGCGCGGACCGCAACGCTGACTGTCTTTTGGTCCCGCGCTACGTGTTCGTCGCTCGCCACCATGCCTTGGAAGCTCCCCGTGCCGTAGAAGTGCAGTGCACACAACACTTGAAGCTCCACAGTCATGACCGTCCACGAGGTACGCACTCTCCTCACCTCCGGTTCCTCGCGAAGTTCGTCGCACAACCACCGCACCACGATCTTGGGCAGGCGGTATTGCTTCCAAAAGATCTCCTCCGCGAGCTCGAATGCATCGCGGTGTTCGCGATACAGCCTTTCTGGCGAAAAAAAAAGCTCTATTAAAGAAAAAGACGAATTGACGAGACGGCGACGCCTCGCCGCCGAACACATGCTGCCAATGACACCTAGTTCCGAGCAAGTACCTTTTGAAACGTACTCGGTACAAAACGAAACGTCATTTTGTTGTCACGTCCGGTAGCCGACTCCGCCCAGTTTTTCCGACTCCGCCCACATTTTTCTAGGGAAATTACGTCACTTTTGTTTCCAACCAATCAGACGTGATGACGTCACTTCCGTGTACTAAAAAAAGGTACATGTACAATGTCGAACCTAGCTATCCAGCTGCACTTCGAGAGCTAGTCTGGCCACCATGGATGGAAAACCGCTTTGTGTGCGCACCAGTCTGGAAACCGTGGTCACGCTGGTCACTGAAATCCAAATTTCGGTTCACCATCCTGGGATAGTGAACCGTAATTTGGATTTAAAAGAAAAAAACAATGCTGGAGATGTAGGCGGGACGCTACAATCCCTACAACACTACTAGTAAGGCGGTATCTCAAATGGACGGCCGTATTTTGGGAAAAAGAAGTCGAGATTGAACCAGGTCGATGAGGCGCGTGACTGTCAAGATACCTAGTTTCCTCCTCTCTTCGCTTCGCTCCCTCAAGCCCGCGAGGCGGAGAAGACGCGAGGTTGTTCCCTCTCCTTCTTGGAGAAAGATAACGTCAACATTCCTGCCAAATGCGCCTCATTTTTTTAAAGATACGGTCATCCGTTCGAGATATCGCTGTATGAGGGACGTTTTGGTGTTTGTAGCATCCCGTTGCACGCTTTTGCCGCACGCTTTGGGGAATCCAGATTTTGGTTCACCATCCCTTTAATCCTCAGCGCAAAAGCGAAATGAGAGTTGTGACGTGATTGTGAACCGGATGCCAGGGGTTTCCTCAGGAATTGAAATTAGGGAAGGCGCACTAAGAATAGAGGAGTCGTTGCGAATTTAGGGGGTGCCTTCAGAAAAACAAGGGGGGTGTAATCCCCCCCCCCCCCCCCTTTTAGGGGTGTGTTTAGGGAAATCACTGCCAGAAGCGATGACTCCAAGCTTTTGCCATAATTTTTAAAGGAAATGAAAATTTAAATATTCAAATTTCGTTTGAAAATGAGTCAAGCATGACGGATAATAACCGTAAATGATAATCGCACGTTTGTATTCTGATTCGTGAACGACTGACTATATTTTTTGTTCCAAACGGTGCACTCGAGCAAGCGCACGGAGAGCGCGATGCGTCATGGGATATCCCGCGCAAACAAAAACAGAAAAAAAAAAAAAAAAAAAGATTTCTCGCATTTGTGACGTAGCAAGGCTGGCGTGGTTATGAGCTTTGGCGTTGTCAGCGTTGTGGTGGTCAACCGAGCCGTTCGAAGTACCCGTGGGGTGACGAGCGCTTAGCTTCCACAGCACTGTCAGCTTAGGGGTAAACGGGGTGGGAAAAGCAGCTTTTGTTCAAATTTTGAGCGACGGACTAATCTTCTAGGGGGAGAATGGCTGTGTCCGGATACACAAACGAGGGTCCGACCGAGCAAGAGAGAGAGAATAAACATTTATTGTGGTCCTTGTTAGTCCAGGACATCATCTATGAACTCCCGGCATTTTGCTATATGCTTCACAAGCAAACTCCAGTGTGCGGGTGGGGGCGCGATCCATTCCTCCCAGCTGCTCGGGTGAAGTATTTTTGGTATTGTGGTGAGAGTTTCTTGTAGTGCTTGTTGGTTGTGAAGGCACTCCCAAAGGATATGTTTATTGTTAGTGTATCGGTAGCACTTTGCGCGCTTCGGTTGACCTTTGCGTTCCAACAGATGATGCGTTATGTGCGGTGTGAGGAGGGTGCCAGTCTGGGCTCTTCGTACCAGTGTGGAGTGCAGTCGGTTCAGAAATTGTGAGAGGGATGGGAGAGTGGTCCTGTTATATCTCCATTCCAACAGTGTGTTGGTTCTGTTGATGTGAAGTGTCTTCTTCTGTATTGAAGGGTCGTATGTTTGTGGCCAAAGAGTGGAAGGTCCCGGTTCAGTGTTGGCTTCACGGCCAGCTGATGGGCCAGCTCTTTGCCTTCGATTCCTGTGTGGCCTGGAACCCATTCCAATTGGCTCGGAGGTGTGGGTGGTCTTTCATGATCTTGGTGAGGTTAGTCTTTATATGAGGTGGAAGGTTGTTTTCTCTGAATGTTCTCAGGGTGCCCTGGCTGTCAGAGCGGATTGTGATGCTTTGTAGCTGGGCGTTTTCTTGAATGGCCTCCGCGATGGCTTGCACTTCCAAGCTAGTGGGTGATGGGGCCTCGCGGTGTTTTCGTTTTGTTTTCTTCGTAGGGCCGGCTGTGGCCGTCGCGCCATCTTGAGTGTGGTGTAAGTAGACGGCATCGGTGTAGATGCAGTTGGTGGTTCTGGACGTTTTGAGAGCATATGGGCCCCCTCTTGTCTTCATTCTTGGTGGCGCTCCGAGCCCATGTTTTGGGGAATGGGTCTGACCATGATGTTTGGTATGGTGTCCCACGGGGGCGGTTTCGGCGAGATAGCTAGGGGGGAGTGAGGTGATGTCATCTTAGTGCCTGAAGGATTTTTCTGCCGTGCTGGGATGTTTGGAGCCTCTGTATCTGCCCAATTTTGTGGGTTTCCGTCGTGCAAGAGGGGAGTCCCTCTTTTTTGTCTTCTTGAACTGTTTGGTTAAATACGCGATTTGGGAGTTGAGAAGGAAAGCCGATGGCGAATTCAACTGGTCGTTTTGGAGCGCGCCGGGATCGACTTTCCTGGAGCAAAAAAAGCCTGTTTCACTAGGCGATCGGGATTGAGACGGACGTGTTCCACTGGCCGTTTTGGATTAGCTCCCGCTTCAGATCTCGATCTGGATCCGAGAAAAGTCGCTCCGACGATGTCGGCGAATTTAACCGGAAGCCAGCGAGCGGGCCAGCCCTCGGCGCACACACGTGGCTTCCTTTCTTGCGGGGCATCTCGCCTCAGAAGAATTCGTAATGGCCGCTTGCTTACCCCTCGGTATGGTGGCTACCCTCGGCTCGACAGGCTCGTTTTCCAGAAAAGAGAAGAGAAGGTTTTGGCCGCGCTACGGGCATTCCAGCAATCTTTGCTAGAAGCTCCTGAGCCATTCCTACCGCTCGTGCGTCGAACACGTGTTAGCACCGCGGTTGCGAAAACGTCTTCGAAACGACCGCGGCGGCTACGGAAAGGGGATTCCCGGGCAGTTGAATGACGGGAAGGCATCCGCCGATCCCGGAGCAGTGGTCGTAACTCGTGACGGGGGATCCGCAGGCGGCGCGACCCCGTTCAGATCGTGTGCTCCATTCCGGATCTGGTCAGCTGATCCCGGCGCGCTCCAAAACGCCCTGTGGATTTCGCCATAAGAAGGAGCTGCTCCGATGGAACTTTCTACCGTCCGAGTGACAGTTCTCGTGTCTAATGCTCGAGCTGGGTTCTGCTGATGTGCTAATGGTAATGCTAAAGGCCAGCGGCGTAGACTTTCCACAAATACGCTTTCCATTTTCCCAGGGGGGGGGGGGGGGGGGGGTGCTTTTCCGCGCAATTGTTTTTACACCGGCAATTATATCAGTAGTTTATTTTAGGGGGTACATTTTACAGCATGTGCATGCCGTCTTCTGTCCGTAGCTGTGTGCGTTATTTTGTTTACATGCCACCACCAAAAAATTGTTATATGGCACGTAAACAGCGTCTCGATAAGGATCATGACCCAAATAAAATGGGGGGGGGGGGAGCTCTGCCTCCCCCCCCCCCCTTTTTTTTTTTTTGATCTTACCAGGAGGGGCACGAGTCTATGCTAAAGGCCATAAGATTTATTTGTTATGTGTTTGCTTTCTTTCTGGCTGAGTTGATATAATTTTAGACACACCGTTCAGAATCTTGGGCGTCGGTAAACGCTCGTCCAAAAAGGCTTAGCGAGAAGTAGTAGACGTTGCTTGATTTTCGCCCAATGAAGTTACAAGAAGCCTACGGCAAACAAAGTATGTGTAGGGCTCAAAGTGACCAAATTTTAGTCGTGATTTATTGGTACTAGACGGGATTATTGAATTGACCTCAAAGATATACAATCGTGGGGTGAGTTGACTGACACGTTTTACCACGTTTGCCTACGCACGCACAATAGGGTGTTTTCACTGACGTAATTTCGTCCACCATTTTGTTGTTGCGAACTCTGGCGTGTGCCAAACTGGAGCATTTCAAGGATTTACATGCCTTCTGAAATGCGTAGAGCACCGCTGACATTATTTCAACCGGTTGCGAAGTAATCCTTCAATGTAGTAAATTTGTTTGAAAAAACAAACTAACAACAAAATGGCGAATGACGTCATGTGCAAAACCCAAGAAAGGTCCCCCGTCTTTCTTTATAATCACTCGAGAAGGAGAGTATTCCACATCATGATCAACTTCTACCAGCTCGCCTGCGCACTCACTTTTTTTTTTTTTTTTTTTTTTTTTTTTTTCAGGGAGTATTGTACATTTGTGGGAAGTCAGATAATTGAAAACACCAGCAGCGCGGCGTGATAGCATGAACTGAAGCTGCTCAACCGAAACCGAAACTGAGCGGCCTACCAGTTCACTGCGTGACATATCGCCGCGATGGGCGCTTCGGATTTTCGAAAAAGTTTGTTCTCGCAGCCCCGTCGAGTGCGCTTCTTTCCAAGCACCAGTGCACTGCACAAAGGCGACACCCGCGGAGCTTGCTTCCGCGGGTGATGCTTCTCCGCAGTGCGCCGGTGCTTGGTGAGAAGCGCACTCGTCGGGTCTCAAGCGCGCACACATTAGCTATGAAAAGGGGTGCACCACGCCAAAATTTCCATAACTTCCGCACTCTTGTTAAAAAATTTGTTTAATGAGACGGAATAGAAGGGCCGGGGGGGGGGGGGGGGGGGGGGGGGGGGGAGAGAGGCACGGCATAGGTCCATGTCACAGCGTCCGCGCAAGTTTATATGAAACCTGCCGCGCACTGCCCATTTTCATCAATCATATGTCCCCTGCTTAGATAACTTCTTGACCTGACGAACAAACTTAATTTTGTTTTGAGTTGTCATGTGCTGTCTAAACAGTCCACGATAAACAACATTTTTGAGGGATAGATAAAGTTATGCCCACTGATCTCAATGACAATTGCTGGATCGCGCTTGCCTCTCCCGCAAGTGAAGCCACCGGGCGTCACTCGCTTGGGATACGATTTGCCGTTTTTGCTAGCCTTTGCTGCGGTTTTCCAGCGTGCTGACGACACGTTTTCTACTCGTTCGTCGTCATTCGCCGAAGAAGTTTTTTGAAGACTCTGTGTATTGTTGAGACTTTCCGTTGTGAACACGTGGAAAATTTTACGAAAGTGCAGTGTCGCAGGAAAAAGGCACAACGCGTCGAAAGGAAGGGCTGGCGGCGTGTTCAAAGCATCCTTGGCACGCCGAAGTGCCGTGTCTCTGTGCCTTCGCGCGCTTGGATACCGACCAAGAACCGACGCCGTGTGAATGTGTTTAGCGAGTGCAATGTGCGTGAAGCCGTATCAAAAGGTACAACTCGTCGAAAACGTGTCGCCGGTGTCGCGGCGTGATCAAAGCTTCCTTGGCACGCCGAGTGATGCATATCTTTGTGCCTTCGCACGCTTGGATACCGGTCAAGAATTGACGCCGCGCCAAAGTTCTGAACGTGTGTCGCGCGTAGATGCCTTTAGATCATTTATATATATCGGCCACGGAGTTCTGGATCGTCCAGCTGTTCCGGTGAGTTGCTATCAATAAAAGGGGGAGATCTGTACGTATTCTTATGTACTATATTAACCATGGCTATGTCCCAAATCTACTCTAATAGATTCCGTGGGAGCACGAATAGGGCAACGTTGTACGTGGAGCCAGGGGGGTTTTCGAAAGCAAATGTACAAGACGGCGAGAATGAAAATCTTTGAAGCGCGGCCGATATGGTCGTGTGCAATCTGTTGACCAATTACAATTAGGCGAGTCGCGTAAGCCAGCACTGATCAGTGATGAGGAGCTGTCGTGCACGGTATTGTGTAAATCGTCTAAGGACGAAAAAAAGACGTACCTTCTCCCCATCTCCCGTCGCTAGTGGACGCTGGATTAAGCTCGTTCCTAAACCGCGAGGGGAAAAGACGCTGATCCAGAGGCACGAACAGCTTCACGCACATTGCACTCGCTGAACACATACACACGGCGTCGGTTCTTGGTCGGTATCCAAGCGTGCGAAGGCACAGAGACACGGCACTTCGGCGTGCCAAGGATGCTTTGAACACGCCGCCAGCCCTTCCTTTCGACGCGTTGTGCCTTTTTCCTGCGACACTGCACTTTCGTAAAATTTTCCACGTGTTCACAACGGAAAGTCTCAACAATACACAGAGTCTTCAAAAAACTTCTTCGGCGAATGACGACGAACGAGTAGAAAACGTGTCGTCAGCACGCTGGAAAACCGCAGCAAAGGCTAGCAAAAACGGCAAATCGTATCCCAAGCGAGTGAAGCCCGGTGGCTTCACTTGCGCTGCAGCGAACAAGCGGGGAAGCGCGATCCAGCAATTGTCATAGAGATCAGTGGTTATGCCATACATTTCACAATTGTTTCATGTGTGGGATACCTGCTTATGATTAGTAGTAGCAGAGTAGTAGGGTTGTCGCGAACCTCCTGGAGTTCGAGTTCAAAAGGTTTCGAAAAGTTCGAACCTTACCAAGGTTTGAATTCGAAAGTTCGCAACATTAGAATTTCATTAAACGTCGAATTCGAAACTGTCGGGGTTTCTAAAAGTTTGAGCTCGAAGATTTTAAAATCTTCGAAAAATCTAACATTTCGAGTTTCTTTATGATTCAAGTTAAAAAAAAAAAAAAAATCGAAGATTTCATATTTCTTCGGGATACATGTTCTAAAGGTTTCGATTTTAAGATTGAAGTCTGAATTTCATGGACGGAAATTAAACTCCGCAGTTTCAAAATAAGATTTTTTTTTTTTAGATCGCCTAAGAAACCGCAAAATGTGGTGCAAATTTTACTGACAACGTTGCACATTTCTCTAATGCTGTAAATAGGGAACCGTTTCCGCAGTCCGCTAAGCACCCGGATAGCGCTCCGTAATCCGCCACAAGACCTCGAACTATGCAGAGAAGGCTGGGGTCGCGCATGCGCAGCTGCGGCGTTTTCTTCGGGGATACCGCAGTGGCGGAGAAAAACGATCTACTACAACTCCCTAATATACTTCTTCCTTCTCAGTGCTATATCGGTACTTTCTGTATTATTCGTTTTTTGTCGCCATTTGTGAAACAGGCGAGGCAATCAGGGTACTTTTGTTCAAAAACAACTATGAAGGACACCCCAGCGAAGCGGCTCGGTTGAATTCTAAGCCTGCAGGTCGGAAAGCTGTTGGCCCGCGGGTTACCTGGGAGCAACCTACGGAGTTGTGCCCGGGAGAGGCACTGCGAGGATGTCGAAAGAAAAAGGTGCGGGATACGAGGCCACCCCAAAGCGATCATTCAGGGCTTTACAAGTGCTTCGTTTGTGGCACGATCAGACAACGGCAAGGCTCCGAGTGCAATTTCAACTCCACTTTGCGTATTGACACCCTGTGTAATTTATAGTTGTTGCCTCGAACCTATGGGGGTGAACTTGGTTCGATCTTCGAACCTCAAGTTCGCAAAAAGTTCGCGGCACCTCTGTTTAGTAGGCCTATGTAACAGGGGTGGAAGCGCAGCGCCCATTGTGCCATTGTGCGCCAATCCACTATCGCTGCGCCATCCTGCTCTCAAGCGCAAATGTTGCGCAAAAACTAACGAAACAATCTTTTGTTTTTGTTATTTAAGGCTTTTTACGCATTTGAATTTCGTTTGATAAAAACAGGCGCCAAGTGATGAGCTGTCAAGCGCCAGCAACACAGGGAGAGCCGCGCGAGTTAAATGTCTAGAGTCAAATTGGGGGTTTCACGTGCCAAACCGACGACGGGCATCTGGCACGCCCCCAGAGGAAGACTGAGGATTAATTTCGACCACCTGGGGATCTTTTGAAGTGCAGCCAAAAGCTCGGTTACACGGCGCATTCTCCGCAATAATCCTCCGTCAGATTGCGGGCACCTCGGCCGGGATTCGGGATTCTCGCCTCGAAGTCACGCAAGGAAAAGAAAGGCATGCGCATAAACCAGTGATTTCCCTACAGCCCCCCCCCCCCCCTTTTACTTGTTTTTTTTTTTTTTTTTTTGAAGGCATGCTTTTAATATGCAACGACTTCTCTATTCTCAATGCCCCCCCTTCCCCCTAAAAATTTAGACCCATCCCCCCCTAATCTTAATTCCTGGGGAAACCCCTGGCATAAAGGCATGCTTCAAAGGCTCCAAGGTATAACGGTTTGCTAAGAGTCCCTAATAGGGAGTTTTCGTGAACTGCTTTCCTCCCTCCGCTAAACTACCGCAACGAAGAGACTGCTAATTTTTTAGGCACTTTTCGCAGACCGCGATTCCGCCTCCGCTAAGCCCTCCGCAACGAAGAACCCACTACTGCGCCTGCGCGCCGATGGCCTCGGCTGTAGAGCTGCGGGTATCGTAGCGGGTTGCGGAGGGCCGTTGCGGGACGGCGAAAACGATCTGCGAAAACTCGGGACCCAGGGAGTTTTCGTAGATCGTTTTCGCCGCCCGGCAAGGCCCTCCGCAACCCGCTAGGATAGCGGGAACTCCACAGTCAAGGCTATCGGCGCGCAGGCGCAGTAGCAACTTCTTCGTTGCGGAACGCTTAGCGGAGGGGGGCAGCGCGCTCTACGAAAACTCCCTATTTTTGCACGCCCGATACGGTATACGATGGTTCCTCCGGTACGCACAGCGCATATGCGGGTCTTCTGTGTTAGCGCATGCGCAGTTCGTACCGGAGGGACCATCGTATACCGTATCGAGCGTGCAAAAACGGTTCCCTAAAACTCTCTAATACAGAGAGTTAGGGAAGTGAAATAAAAACAGAGAACGTTAGAATGGGCAACGATTTGAATACAACAGAAAATGCCAAAGAGTAACTTTCCTTGATCTTCCTACAGCAGACGCGTTCGTACAGCAAATGAACGTTCTGAAAAACTGAGTCTCTTATCACATTCTTTGCGATATTACTGATTTGTAGGATCACATTTACACGAGCTCTCCTACAAATAAAGCGCAAGTTTAAAGAAAAAAAAGGAAGGGATGTCTCTCCCGAGGGAGCAGGCTGTGCAGGATACGATGACGAGGAGCTTGAAGCGGTTGCTGGGTGATTTCAGATAAGATCGACCAAAGGGCTGGTCGACATTTTTAAATCAACTGATGTTTTTATATGACATTGTCTAGTGTCTGGTATAAACGAATCCACACTTAGTTTTGACCAGAAAAAAAATTTGGAGACAAGAAAAATCGTAAGGCAGGGAGAGGTGGACAGTTGCAATAACGCGCACTGATGGAGGGGGCAAGTTTGAAAGTGAATAATTAAAACAATAAAATTAGGAGAATTTTAAAACTTTTTACAAACAAACTATGGGTACAACTTGCTTGTAATATAAAGTAATAATATTTATTAAAAATTTATTTAGTTTTCTAAAAATTGCCAAACATGCCTGCTCGAACGACAAATGGCAAACTTTGGAAATCTGTATCTCATGAAATAATTTAATCATTATTACATAACTTGCAGACATTATTTTACTAATATATGGCTATTATTGAAAAAATAAATAAGGTATCTGAGTGACACAATAGTTACAATATATTTAGGCAAACATGGGAAACAAATCAAACAAAGAAAAATTCCAATGCGAATAAAAAAAAAAAAACACCATACAAATGGTGACGTCAATCAGTTTTCAAACTACAGACCAATATCAATTTTAAGCTGTATAAGCACTTTCTTCGAAAAGCTTATAGCCACAAGAGTAGTAAACTTTTTCACTAAAATATTATTTTGTGTGCAAACCAACATGGCTTTCGAAAAGCCAAATGAACAGATACATGCACTTTTAGTAATTAGCTAATTCGTTAACAGTGCATTAAACAAAAATAACATTGCTGTTGACTTAATTCTGGATTAAAAAAAAAGTCTACCGCTGTAGATCACGGCATACTCTTGGAGAAATTACGAGGAAATGATAATTAAAAAGCGCAACAGGACAAGGACACAGAAGGAGACACAGACACAGCGCTGTGTTTGTGTCTCCGTCTGTGTCCGTTGTCCTGTTGCGCTTTTTAATTATTATGAATCACCAACTCGCCCAACTTTTTACCCTCGTCAACAAGGAAATGGTTTTCGAGGTTTTACTCTTAATTTCTTTAAGAGTTACTTATCGTCTCAAACTCGGGCCGTAGGCATAAGGGAACAATTCTCAACTGGTTGAATTTGTGTTGACATGAAAAGTTATTAGGGAGTTTTCGTAGACCGCACTACCCCCCTCCGCTAAGCGTTCCGCAACGAAGAAGTCGCTACTGCGCCTGCGCGCCGATAGCCTTGACTGTGGAGTTCCCGCTATCGGATTGCGGAGAGCCTTGCGGGACGGCGAAAACGTTCTACGAAACCTCCCTATTGTGCTGGAACCGAGACTTTTTTTTTTTTTTTTTTTTTTTTTTTTTTTTTAATTTACATAAACGATTTAGCTAACATTGCGACCAAACTGCAAACCATGATGTATGCGGATGATACTGCTGTCTTAATCTTTGGAGATTCACGAGAATTAATTCAATCAGATATGACAAACGAACTTACGCATGGTAGAGAGATGGTTCCCAGACTATAAATTTGCTTTAAACTTACAAATGACATTGTATTCTCATCCCCCTCTAAGAGTACTTCAACTGGGGTGAGGATAGGATATCAACAGATTCAAAGGGTTGAAATTATTAATTATCTTGGAGGGGATACTTAACACATCTTTTAATTGGAAGCCGCATTAGAACACCAATGAAAAAAAAACCACCTAGAATATTCTATACATACGTTAAAACACGTCACTACTTAGATAATAAAACACGCAGGTCGCTATATATTTTAGGCAGAGCGACCACTTGTCCCGCGACTCGCGGGACTGTCCCGCATTGAGGGCTCGTGTCCCGCGTCGCGTAAGAAATTCCTAATTCTTCAGAATGCCCCGCATTTCACACTGTCGTAAATTCACTCTGCAACTCACGGTGCTGCCGAACAAGGGGGCACGGGGAGGCGCGGAGGTCGCTGGTGATCGTGTGAATTGCAAAGGGAGTTTTCGTAGATCGTTTCCGCTGTCCCGCAACGCTCTCCACAACCAGCTGCGCTAGCCGGAACTCTACAGTCAAGGCCATGGGCGCGCAGGCGCAGTAGCGGCTGCCTCGTTGCGGAGGGCTTAGGGGGGAACGCTGTCTGCGAAAACTCCCTATTGTCTGTCCAAGCACTGCGGGAAGCGACCGTCGTTCTTGCAGGAGATCCGACGCGCAAGCGCCGTTGTGACCCTACCCTTGGTGGCAAAATATTGTAAGAAAAAATTGCTCGCAAAAGCTTAAATATAAATTATTGTAATTATTTGCATATCGCTGTGTCAATACGAAAGGGCTTCTGTGGAATTTTTTTTTTCCGTGACTACATCCACACAAGGCAAAAAGCCTGCAACTCAGAATGGGCAAAAAAGAACATAATGTTAAACATGTGTGTAGGACCATGTTGATAAAAGTAAGCGTTGACAGGAAACAATCACTGTTTCTTAATTTCATTTGATGCATTGAGCCCTGCCGCAGGCGATGTTTTCAATTTCGACACATTTAATATTTCGCGAATGTTGTGAATCGCCTACAATTCGCGAAAAATTGCTCCCGCGAACAATTCCGGTAACATGTAAACACACTGGAATCATCCCACCGCGTTGCGAAAATGAGAACCGGCAAACTTCAGCTTTGACCTAAATCGCGAAATGTTGAGCCCCCGAAGAATAAGTCTTCTACAGTATTTGGCATAAAAATATATATCACTGGGAGTGAAAATTATTTGAACTTAATTGCTGCAATACAATTTCCAGATGCATAAACAGCACTGGATATTAAATGTGTTAACAGAGCCTCGGTTCGTAGTGTTCGTGTTAATAAATTCTCGCTACCCCCCCCCCCCCCCCCCCCCCCCCCCCCGCCCGCGTGTCCCGCATTTCGCTAGCTGAAAGGTGGTCACCCTAATATTTCAAGTCGTGCAGGCAAAAAGGGGTTGTATTTTTAATTTCGCTGAAAAAAATATAGGTTATGGCGTCGTCTCTAAAAACGCAGTAGCCACAAACCGCAAGTTCGTCGTATGTTTTGTTCTCGACTTACGAATTTTAGATGAGGCCGCGGCGGAAACCAGTGTTTTTCACATCCGTCGTGGGTCGGATGTTTCGCTCGATCTCCCGCCGTGAATTTTCAGCCAACATTATATTAAAGGGGTAGTGAAACGAAATTTTAGCGCCGATCTTGTTGCATAAATATGGGCTAGGGACAGGCACCACCTCGGAAATATAAATATTGCACTGTAAAACACAGGAGAACTAATTTTAAACATAATTAAACGATTTCAAATTCTCATCTGGTGGATGGGGGGAAGTTCTCGTGACATCACTTGTGCCAAAATTGCAGCACCGTTCTGTGGCAATACGGCGTGCCGGAAGAATTCGCCTAGGCCTGAACGCGTTTGCAAAGCCTTGGCGGAGAAAGCCAAAGCGTAGTTGGCCACAGTGAGCTCGTTCTCGTTGCGGCTCTTTGCACGACACGGCCCGAGCATGCTTCTGGCACGGCCGGTATTAGTTGCTGCGAGTCGCGAGCTGCAAGCCGACGTTAAAAAGGATATGTTTGAACTACGAGGGTGTCAGCAAGAGCCACGCAAATACCTGTTCACACTCGGAGCGGACACGCGCGTTTGATCGAAGTGCTGGATTCGCTCTGTTAGACCGCGTTTCGGTAAGCGCTTCTGGACCGATCTTTTACGATCGCAACTCGATACTGACATGACACTCGGCAAAGAAAGGTTAGACCGACATCGCGTAACTCCCACGAACTGCTATAGCTCGACACTGACGTAGCGTCGAGTCAGAATAAAAATGGCATACTAATAACAGAGTGTACATACCGAGTTGCCAAGGTAATCCGTATGGCGTAAACAAGGAGATAGAATCAATGAGAGTCCCTTTTCGACGACAGCGTTCGTCACCGCTGTCTCGCAAAACAAGGAGATCGAGATGACAAGGGGAAAATATTGACCTCTGAAATTTAGTTCAGGGATCAAACTACTCATCGGTAAGGGTCCCAAGGGTCGCGCGGGCATATTCCATTCAGCAGGCCAGCCGGTCATGGACAGACGGTCTTGGCCAAGGACCGCCGGAGCAACGGTGCGCCGAGTCGATGTTGCTGCTAGGCCTACTATATTCTGCCGAGCTCGCTCGGTCGGCAGAATCGTGGCTGTTGTAGCTCTTCTCGTGTGTTTGTGGATCCTGCGTTCTTGATCGTCGTGGTCTGTTTTAAGTACTCCTTCCTTTTTTCTTGCTGGTTGAAGTCGGGACGCACGAGAAGAGCACGAAGAAAAATAAATGTCCGTTGGTGGCCGATACCAAGTAACTGAGCGACGCTGTCGGCCTTGTTGATTTGATCGTAAAAAGTGCGTAAGACAGCTTCCGAGCTGTCGTAGGATTCTGTCGTAACCTGCGCAAAGGTTACGACAATTTCGTTTCGAGAGCACGGGTTTTCTCTCAAATTTGTCGTACGCACTTTTTTCGTCGTGAATTCGCTTTGAGAATCCGGCCTCAGAGCTGGTTTTGTCAGTGCTGCCGTGGTTGCCGACTTGCCGTGGTCCCGTGCAGGGCCGTACCCAGAAAAAAATTTCGGGGGGGGGGGGGGGGTTTTCGGGGACAACGGCGGCCATTTTGAAAGTGTCTGTTGTCTTATTTTCGCCTATGAATCATGTGCATCCGTGGCATACAATGGAGAGTTACAGCAAACCGGAGAACCGGTCCCGGTTTGGTACCCGGTAGCCGACCGGCGCCACTGCGCGTGCGCAGAGGTGGAGATTAAAATCGGCTGGCTGCCAGTGCACCGACCAGGGCCGTACCCAGAAAAAAATTTCGGGGGGGGGGGGGGGGGGTCAGAACCCCCCAACCCCCCCCCCTGGTTACGGCCCTGGTCCCGTGGTGCAGCGTGCGTGCAGCCCTTGCACACTCCTTGCTTGCACATCTCAAACGGCCACGTTGTCACCGGTGGATGGATGGATGGATGAATACGGCTGAGCCCTTTGGATCGGGCGGTAGCTTACGCCACCTAGCCATTTTGTTTTACCATTTAAGCTTAGAATCTTTAAATGTGAAATCTATATTCACTCCGCAGTGCAAAGAAAGTGAGGCTATGAAACCCCCTTGCCATCAGTGAATAAGAAAATACCTAGTTTTCTCTCGATTTCTGCCACCATTCACTTAATCTTTGCTTGGTAATCTCTACAGTCTTGAAATCCACTCTCCCTTCGCTGTCTCTAAAACCCAATGACTTTATTAAATCTATGTTGTCTTCGGTAGGCATAGGGTGAAGCCCTTTACAGTAGAGTATCAAGTGCTCAGCCGTCTCGTCCTCCTCTCCACAAGCAGTGCACACTGTATCAATTTCCTGGTACTTCACTCTGTATGTTCTGGTTCGCAGAACACCCGTTCTTGCCTCAAACAGCAATGAGCTTCCCCTAGAATTGTCATAAATGCTTTCTTTGGCAATAACTCTTTTGTTTAATCTATAGCTTTCCAGAGCCGTCTTTGTCTGCATTCCCTCTAGCCACCGATCTCTTTCTGTGGCCTTAACTTTCTTCTTAACTGAGACTTGCTCTTCCGTATCTTCGCTATAGTCCAAAAACTTTCCTCTTAATTTCCTAGTGCGCTGTCTCCACTTTGTGTCTACACTCCTCATGTATAAATAGCTGAAAACCTTTCGTGCCCATTGCTCCCCGTCCATTTGCCTCAACCTATCCTCAAATTCTACCTTGCTCACCGCTTCCCTGCTCTCAAATGATGCCCATCCCATGTCTCCTTGTACTCCCTGGTTTGGCGTTTTGCAATGTGCCCCCAAAGCCAGTCTACCTACTCCGCGCTGTTTTATTTCTAGTCTCGCATGCACTTCCGATTTCATGCATAGCACTGCGTTTCCAAAAGTCAAGCCAGGCACCATGACCCCTTTCCAAATCTCTCTCACCACCTCATACCTGTTGTAATTCCAAAGTGCTCTATTTTTCATTACAGCTGCATTTCTGTTGCCCTTACCTATTATATACTTTTCATGGTCTCTGAGATATTCTGCACCATCACATATCCATACTCCTAGATACTTGTATTTACTAGCTCTCTCAACTGTAATATTCTGTATCTTCAGCCTCTCAACTTCATCCTCGTTAAAAATCATGACTGCCAATTTTTCGCTACTGAATTCTAAACCTAATTCCTCTCCTTCCCTACCACAGATGCTCATTAATTCCTGCAACTCTGTCCTGTTGTTAGCCATTAGTACAATATCATCCGCATACATCAATCCCGGTAAAGATTGCTGAATTTTTTGGCCTAGCTTACTGTAAGAAAGGTTGAACCCAAGCCCACTCTTCTCTAGTCTATCCTCCAATCCTCTCAGATACAACATAAACAGCAAAGGCGATAACGGGCACCCCTGCCTAAGGCCTCGTCTTATCTCTATTTTCCCTGTCGCCTTTCCTTCCCATGTTATAACCACCTTGTTATCTTTGTAAATGTTCCTTAATAGTGCTGTTAGTCCTTCATCTAGGTTTAAGTTCTCCATTATGTCCCACAGGTTTCTTTGGTTCACATTGTCATAGGCACCCTTGATATCCAGAAATGCCAGCCAGAGCTGTCTGTTTTCTTTTTGCGCTATTTCTATACACTGTGTTAGAGAAAATAAATTGTCCTCCAACCTTCTTTGTTTTCGAAACCCGTTCTGTAACTCGCCCAGTATGCCCTCGCAATCTACCCATTCCTCCAGTCTGTTCTTTATGATCTGCATTACCAACCTGTAAATAACCGGTGTCACGGTTATAGGACGATAATTCCTAATATCAGACTTATCTCCCTTTCCCTTATATATCATACTCATCCTACTAAGCCTCCATTCATCTGGAATATTTCCTTTTGTTATCATGGTACTCACTACCTCCCTTAGTTTTGCCTTAGATTTAGGACCCAAATTCTTCACCAGCTTGATAGGGATACCATCTGTGCCTGTCGACGTGCCACTAGGGACTCTTCGTTCCGCCTTTTCCCATTCTCTTTGTCCAAAATCCGCTATGTCACAAACTGGACTGCTACTTCCTTCGGTTTTCCTATCTTCCACATGTACCCGTTCCCGAAATTTCTCCTCCATCACTGCTCCTATATATTGTATCGCATCATCTCCCTCTAATTGATCTCCCTGATGCGAGAGTATGAACCTCTGTCTAGCTTGCGTTGTTTCACCGAGTGAGTTCAAGTGCTCCCAAAACTTCTTGGCAGCGTTTCTATCTTTCTTACTTACATTACTCATCCATTCCTCACCCTTTCTCTGAATTTTCGCATTGATCAAACTGGATGCCTCTCGGCGACATGTTATAAAATTGTCCCATTTTCTTTTTACTTCCGTTTCGGACTCCCCACTACGCTTGGAATACTTGTGTTCTCTAGAGGCTTCCTGACGTTTTTGTATCGCTTGCTTCACTTCTTTGTCCCACCAACTTTTTGGTCTATGTCCTTGCTTCCCCTTTCGTTTACTCTTAACTTTGTCTAGTTCTAGAGCAAAAAGCCTAGTTAGGCTGTCATAGGTACAATCTGTATGCCGTTGCCCTGAAACTGCTGCCTCTATTCTTTCAACTATTTCCAACTCTTTGTCGCTGCAGAAAGTTTGCTTTGAATTATGTTGTCTAGTTTCAGCATTTACTTCTCTGGCAAAATTCAGCTTAATACGTTTGTGATCACTACCAAGACTTTTGGAACCTTCTTCATCTATTTTCATTACTTGTAACTTACCATATATTTTGTGTGACATGAGTACGTAATCTATAGTTGAATGCAGATTGCCAGTTTCCCAAGTTATGTGCCCGTCACACTTCTGACTGGTATTACATAAAACTAAGTCATGTTTTTCTACCAGTTCTAGTAATATGCTTCCAGTCAGTCCGTATACCCATCCAGACCCTCAATATGGGCATTCATGTCTCCCATAATAATTATTTCGGAGCCTTCCCCTAGTTCACTAATGTCTCTTGATATGCAATCAATCATTTTTCTGTTTTCCTCTTTAGCACCTGTCCCTGTCCATAAGTAAACCACTCCAAGGACTGTTGATTCCCCAGCGACTTTTCCTTTCAGCCACAAATGTTCGGCGCACTCCTTTCTGATCCTTTGAAAGTTCATATTCTTCTTAATAAATGCTCCAATTCCACCTCCCTTCCTCGTTCCCTCCATTCTGTTGCATTCTTCCCACACATAGTCAGGGTTGCAAGGTGGCTGCTCCATGTCTCTGAGATGTGTTTCCACAAACCCATACACCATTAAATCCTCCTTTCTTAGTTGCTCCTCTACCTCTTCCCATTTTAACCTATTTCTACCACCCTGCATGTTAATATATCCAATGTCTGATTGTGCTGTTTTTTTATACCTGTTCTTACGTTTTCTCCTCTTTTTAACCCTGGGTGCCTCTCCTGACTTTGTTGGGTTTTCAATTACTTCAGTGCCCCCAGGGCCCTCGGTCCCCCAAAAAAAGCAGTCACCGTGCGGCCCATCCTATCCCCCACCCTGTAACCCGTGGTCTCACTGTAGTGAATGCCATCTGCAAAAGGGCGGGAGCCAGCCTCGTACACTTCTCTGTTTACTTCCATTACGTCGTACCGAAGCTGTCGACTCATACCCTTAATTACTCCGTTGGCTTCGACAACCCTCCTCTCCGTTAACCCGGACTGCCCCCGAACTTCTGGAATGGTGCACACAACCCCATGCACATCCTCAGACACGTCCCTCAGCTTACGTATTCCCACGTTTAGCTGCTTTCCGAGGTTCTGGCTCCTACCCTTCAGCACATCCTTAAAGGGGTTATGACACGCTAAAAATAAAATATGAGATAACTATACTGGTAGGACCCGCTGTATTTTCCTATAATCCTGCTAAATTTGTATTGAAAATGGCGCGATAGTTTCGTGGATAAATCGATTTATATGCGGGCCCCTCGGAGGGGCAGATCCGGGCGGACCTGGAGGCTGATGACGTAGCCAGCCTCCAGCGTGGTATCTCCTTGCACGCACTCACATTCTTGGCTCTCTTGGCGTATCGAGCCTCAGCTTCCTCGCTTACTCTCCACGTCTCGAGCATGCGGTCCGTGACGATTACGTTTACGGCGTCGCTCGCCTTGTCGAAGTGTTCGACATTGATCGCGGCAGCGATGAGAGTGATTGCTATCAAAAGATGTGGGAAGCTGTTCATTTTGAACGCGACCCGCTGGCGACCAGCACCAGCGACGACGAGTTACGGACGTGCTCGCTGTGGCCAGCGTCGTCCGGGAATATCTCGCAGGCGCATGCAGGGTGGAAGGTCAACGGGCGGGGGGCGAGAGCGAGAATAGCTTTCGCGTTACCGAGTTGTGTGAGCGGTTTTGATCGTACTGCGACGAGGAGAGCTTGAACGATCAGGGGGGCGCCTAGAATGAGAGAGTGTTCATGGTCACGTGGTTTATGGACACCATGGTGAGACTAACTTGGGCAGTGTTGCCTGGTCGCCAGATGAAAATGATAAAAATTCATAAATTGAATATTGCAATTACCAGAGCTCTAAAAATCGCGTAACTTGGTGTATATACTAAGTAGCCTATGAGCATTCCATTTCAAGAATAATCTATCCGTTTAATTTTTGTGTCATAACCCCTTTAAGCCCCGCATGAACTATTACTAGGTTCCTTCCCTCCCGGTTATCCCACACCCCCTCACGTGCTGCGGTCATAGCATCCACCATACACTTCCCTGGCTGGACCTCTACGGTTACCCTCTGGTCTCCCTTCACCCTGTTATGTACACCCCTCCTAACCCGTGCAACGTTAGAGCTCCCCACTACCAGTACCCTAGATCCCCCTGGTGCCTGCGCGCCTTTGTCCTGCGACTTATCTCCTGTCACCTGACTGCCCGACGCCTGCTGCTCGAAGGCGCCATTGAGCTGAGGTTCAATCAGCTCTCCAGCGTCGTCGAGCCCGCCTGCCAACAGGCCGGACTCCCGACCACCAGGGACCCCAGCCTGCAGACTGGTGGTTCGTCCCGCTAGAACTGACACTTCCTCCTTTCTTCCCTCGCTTCTCTCACTCGCTCGAATTACCCCTTCCAGGCGCTCTACCCTACTGTCACACTCCCTCTTACGCTCCTCTAAACCCGCCTTCCATACTTCCCCCAGCTCTTCCGCCTGCTTCTCGAGGCCGACCCGCTGCTCCCTCTCATGATTAAGCTGCCTAGTCAGCTCCTCTACCTGGGCCTCGAGACCCACCCGCTTCTCTCCTTCTGCCTTAAGCTGGGCCTCAATCTCCCGAAATCTACCCTCCCATTCCCCAGTTACCTGCTGAAGCTTCACACAAAGCCGACACTCGAAACTCACCTCCGCCGCCACCTCCAGGCTCCCGAAACCCGTCTCCTCCAGGTAACACCACCTCCCACACCCCTCGCACTGCACCAACTCGTCCCCACCCTTGTCATGCCGACCCAAATCTAGACCCATGTCTAGACCGGGAACAAACCGTCCCTTCCCGCCAAAAATTCAAAGAGAGCCTACTTTGCGAAACTAACGTTAACTGCTGCTGTTCAAACCTAATACTGCTACCGCATAGTCACTTCCAATCAACTCTCAAAAAAAGAGAGAGAAAAGAAGAAAAACTGGCACTTAGCTTCGGATGCTCGAGGAGAACCAGGAAACACGTCCGCTCACCGCAACTCAGCGCTGATTCGGTCGTAAATCGTCGACGCGCCACCAAGTGGCAACGCTCGTAACCACAACATTCACGCCGTAGCCTTTCCCGACTGGCACAAGTGACGTCACGAATGCGCCCAATATCCCAAGACGCATCGCGCTCTCCGATAGCCGATTTTTGAGCGCGCGCCCAATCGGGCCCATTAGGGTGAAAAATATAGCCATCCGTTCAAAATACAAACGCGCGATTATGATTTATGAATATCATTGATCATATTGAACCTATTTCTGACCATAAAGCGCGATCCAAACCAACGCTTCTTTTTGCGCCTCTAGGTCGTGCGGCTGCGGATGTGACGTATTTTCGTGACGTTGCGCCGCTTCTTCGCTCCTTCCGGGCGCGCACAAGAAAGTTGGTTGATTTCAACTTCTTCTCAACGCGCACAAAAACGCGCGGTGACGTAGTAGGACGCTCCCGTGTCCCGGCCAATCGGTGGAGGGCAAGCTAGTTCCGGCTCCGCGTTTCTCGCCGTCTGGCTGCCCTCTCCTCCCCCCCCCCCCCCCCCCCCTTTTATTCTCTTCCAACATGACAACGCGATCTCTCTCTCTCTCTTTCTCGCGCCGTCTGGCGCAGTTGCACTTTGCTTGTGCGCTCGTGCCGAAGTTTCGCCCGTCCAAACCAAAGCGCGCCCGGAAACAGCAAAAACGCCACGAAATGCGTCACATCCGCAGCCGCACGACCTACAGGCGTAAAAAGAAGCGTTGGTTTGGATCGCGCTTAATAGGCTCCTTGCACAGGACGTCATTTCCGTTGCCCTCCAAAGAAGAGGGGAAGAAGGAGCTCCCCTCTTATCAGGACCCTCCTTTGTACCTCCCGGATTTGTACAGGCGTCGCTATTCTCCCCCCAGAAGATTATAGAAGATTAACCTGTCACTCAAAATTCTTACAAAAGCAGCTTCCCTCTCCTCCTCTTACTTGGTGTTCAAAAGTGTGCGATGTGACGTCAGTGCAAGGAGCCTATAGATGTATTTCAAGTTTCGCTTCAGTATGAAACGCTTTTCCAACTTTTTTCCTGTTCAGCTTTCCTCCTCAACTAAAAAATCGCGGATTCCACCAAACAGTTCAAGAAGACGAAAAAAGGGTAGGCCCCTCTCGCTCGGAATCTGGATTGTGTACCCGGACAGAGCCATTGTCCTCCTAGAAGATTAGCCCGTCACTCAAAATTCAGACAAAAGTTGCTTTCCCCCAGCCGCTCACCCCGAAGCTGGCAGTGTTGTGGAAGCTACGTGCTCGTTGGGCCAGCCACACATGCCATGTGAGCGTGGCAAATGTGGCTGCAGAGAATGAAGTCAGGTGATGAAAGGGAGGCGGCTGATTGGTCCGGCCAGCGCGTAGCTTCCACCACAATGTCAGCTTAGGGGTGAAGGGAATAAGTGAGGTCCGGTGTCGTGTGACGTCAGTTTGGACCCGATGACGCGCTTTTGGGACCGCGGATGTACCACAGTAAAAATGCAGAGAGCTTACGAAGGGGAGGAGGTACAAAATAGTCCGCTGTGTTTTCAAATTTTCGCGCTGAAAGCCAGGCTCTTGACTTTCTACCTTTTTTTCTTTTGACCCACTGAACGATGTGCTATTAGTAAAATCCCAATCTAAAATGATTTATTCCAACCCAAAAATCGTTTCATGGGCCCTTTAACTTTTTTTCAAGCACTGTGTGAGCACAGGTAAAAGTCTCTAATGCCATGAAAGAATTTAAGGCGTTTTGCTTTTCTCTGTAAAAATGTCAAAAACGCCCCCTCGGTTAATTTTTGATGAACTTTGACAATTAAATACTGGCGAACTATTTAGGTTAAGTCAATATTTTTTATGTCTATGGAGAGCCCAAAACACGCTCTTTATACATATTATAAAATCACTCAGTTGTATAAAATTCCCTTTGCGGTACGTTTACGTTAATGTTATGCGAAAACCAACAAGTACCGATTTTGAAATCAATTTTCTAAAAAAAATTTTTTATATTTTTCTTTATTTTTTGTTACAATGTAGATATGATAGTTGTCTACTCTAAAAGCAAGTCAAGAAAGTGTGTAGTTTATTTGTATGTGCTATATTTAGGCTTAAATATTGGAAAAAAGACGTCTTCGTTTTGCAAGACCTAAGTACTCGAAAAGCAAGTCGAGAAAGTGTGTAGTTTGTTTGTATGTTCTATATTTAGGCTTCAATATCAGAAAAAGACGTCTTCGTTTTGCAAGACCCGAGCGTTTCTATGAATTGTGAAAAAGTTATTTTGAATTTATGTATTAGTTTTGTAATCAATTATAAACGCAATTTGTGGCATTGAATAGTTATTTATGTTTTGATTACAGTGGGAAACCACGAGCAACATATCTAATCAAATCAGCAGGCCTAGCAGACCCTCAATATCGAAGAGGCACAGACGTTGTATTGTTTCGATTTATAAAACTTTCACTGTAAACTAGCATGTCTAGCTATTAGCTGTCATATTGGTAAGACATAAAAAGTCACCACATCCATTGATATAATATATACAATTCTTTCCGAAGCCAAACGCTACTTTTTACGCCTGGTGGAGAGTCAAAGAAGTCGACAACACGTAAAGGTAAAAAAAAAAAAAAAAAAAAAATAATCAAGACGGAAAAACTCAGCCGCACACGGCGAGAATAAAAACCAACTCCTCCGGGTATTCCCTAAGCGGGACGCGTGCGAACCAGACTTGTACGTAACTTAATTATCAAATACTCTACTCAAGTTACTGTATCTTAAATGCTTCTGTAAGTAACTTGGTATTTTGCAAATACTTTCGAACGTCAGTATTTAGTACTCTATCTTAAATGCTTTTTTCAAGTAACTTGTACTCATTTCAAAGTTACTTTTAAATTACTTTCTATTTTTTTTTATTTTTTTTAGAGGCGGGAAGCTTAGAAAATATTGAACTCCAGTTATTTTGGCTAGGCGCTCTGCCATTGCAGATACATTTCGTGCCATGTAATAGAGTGCACTTCCGTGCTTCTGCTGAAAGAGGCGACACGGAGAAGCAGGTGTCGCAGCCTCAAGCCGAGCGGACGTGTGTCGTGTCTTCTAACTGGGCAAAACGTCAAAGCACATTTCTTTAAATTTGTTTGTGGCCAAGCCCAATAGCAACAAAGATTCCGAAGCAGAAGGACATGCGGGTGAAAGCAAAAAATGTGTACACGGCTGCAAGCCAGGGGGAGGGCACTCGTGTCGGAAAGAGGGTGGGTTCTACAAGTGTCTGGTAAGAGGCGACAGTAAACCGGAGTTTATTTTTCTACGTTATGGAGTGAAAGCGTATAAAAGAATGCCTTCCAGCTTCAGAAATGCCTTTGCATCAGCACGCAGTCGCACACACCGCTCGTTCGTTTCACTAGGCTCTCTTCGCACACAAGACTCGTAAGACGCGACTACGGCTCCAATCCTGCGGCCCATCGCTCGCGGCGTACGCAACATAGCAAGTTTTAGTAGACTGTAGGGAGTTTTAGTAGACCGTGTTTCCCTCTCCGCTAGCCGTCCGCTACGAAGAAACCGCCACTGCGCCTGCGCGCCGATGACCTTGACCGTAGAGTTCCGGGTAGCGGAGAAGCTTAGCGGAAAGGAAAACACGGTCTACTAAAACCATAGAGTAATATACACAAGGTAAAGAGCGGACACTACCATAGGCCCCAGCGGCCCAGATAGACCAGGACAGGTAGCGCTCCTAGCGGGCGGTATTAAGCATAATCTGATTCCGTTTCCGGTCAAGTTAGTTTCGGTTTCGGTTTGGTCGTTTCTGCTCCGGTGTCTCCGGTACCCCTCTCTCTCTCTTTCCTCCCCGCCTCGCTCGGCTCTCGGGACTTTCGAAGCCGCTGTTTTTTTTTTTTTTTTTTAATACTGACGCACTTTTGCTTTATTTTTTACGATAGAGTCCGTGCAAAATGTGTCAAACAATAGTTCAACTTACTTCACAAAGCAGAAGTATATATATTTCTTGTTCTTTTTCTTTTGTAAAGCATTTAAGTTACACAATCGCCGCATCGACTCCTGATGGTGGAGCATTTTGGGGTCAACAACAGTAAGTGGTTAGAACACATTTTATTGGACCACATTCATGTATACATGATTTACTTCAGAAGCTCTGTATGTTTTATACGAAAGAGATCGATACTCACGAAAATAAATGAATATGAAGGACTTTAGCATATCGTACACTTCGTAATAGATTCTTAGCGGAACCAAGTTAACAAAACCTTTCCAAGGAGAACCATGCTGTATGATACATTCACTTTCACGCCGACTTGGGTACGGGAAGTAAGTGCAAAAATAAATAAGACATCGCTATCATTACCAGTCATAAGAGCATAATAACAGTGCGAAGCACACGCCGCATAGTACAAATTCCCGATTTCCGGCAAATATAAAAAAACACCAGAACTGTATTCGAAATCTGACAAGATTCAACGTCCCTACACATTCCCCGAAATTGTTCAAAAAAGAAATATGGCTCCAGAAAAAAGCTGCTAAATAACTATGGACAGTGGATACAAAAGTGCATACATTTTCTTTCAAATGTTTTTAGCCTCTATACACAATTTTCTGTCGAAATTTTGTAGAAAGTGGACAAATATTTTTGTTAGGGAGCCGTGATACACATTCGCTGGAAAAAGGGGAAACAAATATTTGGAGAGCAAGCTGCACCGCCCACTTAATAAGCGCTTTTTGTTTATGGTTTGGCAACCGCCTCTGTTAATACACTATTAACAGTTAAACCTGTCTCCTTGCTTACTAGCCACTGAAGAGTGCAACCGAACTTTGTCCAAATTCCGGTTAAGAAATCAAACATGTCAACACAAGCGTATTCTGCAAAACAATTTTAAAAACCCTTTGTGGTACTCCTCTGGGCAAAGGCTAAAACCACCCAGACCTCAAAGTGTGCTATACAAGGCGGTACACACTCCTCGAACATGTGTCACACTCTGTTATGGGAAGAAAGTGATTTTCTAGTTGCTGAATGAAATGAAAGCCAGCCGGTGATGGTACTACTACGTTCCCGAAGAATTTTCCAGGCACGTGGTATGCTTTAGGAACAAGACAGTATTGGTGAGGCCTGGTCAAGTTATTAGACTCATCCGATAGCAGCTGAGAACAGCGACAGCTGTAAGTTGTCTGTTCAAGCAAAAGCTTGGTCAAATAGCCCCAAACGTAATAAAGAAGTGGACGAGTCATCAATTATGTTAGACCTGACGTCTGATGCCAGCTCAGAAATATCCTCTAGTGGCGGGAAGTTATTCCACAATGTCTGAAATTAAACTTTCATGGTGCGAAGATATTTGCAACTCCTTTAGGAGGTCAGCCTTGTCATCCTCTACGTTTTCATTGTCCGACAGTTTGAACAGTTTCTTTATCGAGAGGTGTTTTAGTCCTGAGGTGAACTGATGCACATTTGGGTTTGTGTTGCAGCCCAGCATTTGTCGTATATAGCTTCAAAAACGTTCTCAAGTGTGTCTTGCTGCGGGCGTCGTGTAAGTAAGAACTTAAAGTCATGGCTGCTTGAAAGCTCATCCCAGAGCATGAGGACACTTTTTATAGTAACTTGCCACCCAATGATGGTTTACGGCTGCCTCCTACTTTGGAACTGCCATGCTGAAATCCATCTGAGTTACTGGTGGAGAAAATCAAGTATTTCAGATTTTCCCTTCAGAATGGCATGACGCAACTTCTGCCCTGTCTTCTTGCATTTTTTAGCTATTTAGACAATCAAAAAGTATGCACATCCTATTACAGAAATAGGGTGTAGCCATGGCTGCCTCAGGAAGTTCCTTGGCATAAACAAGGGATATGATTGCAAGAAAGAGTGAGGCACTCAGTACCTGTGGGGCACAATTTTCTTCCATGTTACAGAAAGGTTCTTGAAAAAATGTATCTCTCAGTAAGTTTCGGAGCCAATTGCACGCTCATCTCATGGATAGAACAATAAAGTTCAACAATAGAAGACCACTCAAGACCTCATTTCCAATGCAAAGTTTGTGGGCTTGGAGATTGCTCTTGGTTTTATTAGGAAGGTGCGGAACATCAAAGACAAAGTAAACGTGTTCGTTGTCATCTTCAAAAAATGGCTTATCAACACACACACCAAGCTTACGTTTGAAGCCCTCTAACCACAGACCACAAATTTTACTGTGAAGCCAACAGTCTTAAGCTCCCGAATGAGAGAAATGAGGAAACTGCGTTAAGCAGAAGACGTTGTTGGAGTGTGCACAACAGTGTATGCAAGGGGCTAAACGCACCTCCTGGAAATTTCAGACAGCATAACAACCAAGGCTCTATCTGCAATGTTAGAGGTTCGTTCAAAACCGTCATCTGTAAACCCATGGACAATGTCGTGTGCAGGGTCGTTAGTTAAATTCTTATTTTTTAAACAATCTCATCGCAAATCAACATGCACACACGTTCAAGTGCAGCCAGAGGGCCCGGCAGAAACAACAGCGCGAGAAGCTCGAACCGATCAGCTCCATGAATTCACGCCGAGCATGCGAGCACGCGGGCGGTCATGCGTCACCTTGATTGATGCAAAGTCGACCGAACATGATGCAGCAGAAAGCACAGATGGACGGCACGCACGGCACAGACGAACGACGCAGGGACGAGCAGAGGCCATGCAGAATGATGCAGAGGCGACGGCGTGCAGGCAGGCAGGCCACGGCGTGCAGGCAGGCAGGCCACGGCAGGCGCCATTCATCACGTGGTTTTTGTGACGTATTTGATTTAAACTGTTTAGTCGTTTTGAGTACTTTAAATAATTTTAAAGCATTTCCATTTAAAAAATAAATACTTTTCACAGAAAGAGTTTTAATTAATTTTAACCAAATTGCAGAAAAGCGCCACGTAGCGGAGGGTATTAAACGCACTATCTGGGCCGCGAATTGGCTCCTGTGTCCTCTCTTTACGTTTACTATATTACTCTATGCTAAAACTCCCAAATGTTTCCCCCTCCGCTAACCCTCCGCTACGAGGAAACCGCCACTGCACCTGCGTGCCGATGACCTTGGCTGTAGAGTTCCGAGTAGCGGAGGGGCTTAGCGGAGAAGGAAACACAGTCTACGGTCTACTAAAACTCGCTATTGCTTTCGGTAGCACGAATGACCGCCGGCGCCCCCCACGGTGGCGCCCGCTCTCCCGTAGCCTGGACTCCCCGACCCCCGACTGCACGGCACCGCCAGTGCACTTACGGGGGAAGCGGAAATGAACACCCGACACAAGGGAAGCGTCGGAGGCGAGCCTCTGTGTAGAAACTCCCTCCGCAGGCGAACGGGCCCCGCGCTGCCCTCGCATATGTCCTTGCCATAGCGAGGGTATAAAAGAAAAGACATTTTTATTTTTGTCTCATTCGTAGTTATTTGGGGCCTCCTAGAAGCCTGAGTGGCAGCCAAAGTCTAGCTAAGAGATTTCCAGGAGATTCCATAGCATCGGGGAGGAAGATTTTTTTCTGACTTGGGTTGTGCTTGACAATGAATTGCAGAGAAAATTGTAACTTGCAAGTATCTTGAAACTAACGAGTTACTTCTTTGGAGTATTTTGTACTTTACTCAATTACTTTACAAATTTGAGTATTTGGTACTCTACTCAGTTACTATTTTTCATGGTACTCAGTAACTTAAATACTTTTAGTGAGTATCTTGTACAAGCCTGGTGCGAACACGCTCTCACCAGCACCGTCAGGCTGCTACGTCATGACGAAATAAACCCAACAAGTACAATACTAACACACAGTTAGTAAGAAAACATCCCAAAAAACGTTCAGCGGAACCGCACCAGAGAAACAAAGTTCAGCGGGGCAAAGAAACACACACGAAATAAAAAATTTTAACTGACTGACGCCGAGTCCAGCCCCACGACACTGAAGCCTGGCAGGATGACGGCGTCCAGATGATGCTCGAATTTATTCTTCACACTGTTCCGCACAGCCACGACAGCTGTGCGGAACAGTGGCTCTGCGGAACAGGGTGAAGAATAGATAGGAGCAGCGATGCACGAGAAGGTAACCGAGACGTATACCATGCCTCGAGCTTCTAATCGGGAGAGGAGCTTTCTAGGTAGTTACTGTAGTTACTCAAACTTCCCCTCTTTCCCCTTCCCTTTTTCCAGAAGAACACGTCAGCCGGTGCAAATTTTTCATCTCAGGAGAAGAATACTCTTCACAAACGGTTATAGTTGACAAGGAGGCTGACTTCGACAGAACTCCGGGCTTTGCTGTTTTCCAAAAGAGATAACCCTTCGGTGCCGGATCCCCGCGTATCAAGGATAAGGCACTCGAAGCTTGGGCAAATGCGCGGTATTGTTTCACGCGTGCACGGTTGGCTGGTTTCAAAATTTGTTCATATCCCTAACGGAACCGACCCATCTTCGTGTGTGCGTCTGCAGGATTGTTGTCCCGTGCCGCCGGTTTTAGCGCGCATGCGGCGTTGATTTGGCCGGCAGAACTGTCGTTGATCACCGACATTGTAAGGCCGTTGTGTCTTCATCCTCGAGCCCAAGCAACACTTCCTTCGCTTTCCCTTCTGCAACACTCTGACTAACTGACTCCTCCTGGGTGGCCGTCACTCGTGACACAGGGTTCGCTGCTCGCTTTACTGTCACGGACCGTCCTAACACAACGAGCTCGAAAGGTCGTGGTCATTTGCTGGTTCCGAAGGGCGGGAATGAGGGCCCCAAATCAATACGACGTCTGCCGATTTCTACGTTTTCCGGTTGTCTGCTTGCCGCCGTCGCGGCAAACGTTGGTTGCGGCAACCTTTCCAGCCTCGGCAACCAGACAACTGGTTGCTGACATCGCTCGTAGATGGCGGAAAACAAGAAGAGCGGGAACGGAACGAGCGGCGATGTGCGCAGCAGCGCTCAAATGGTTCCGCAACCGCCGCGAGGATCGCGTCAAGTTCCACTGCGTGGAGCGCTTCAGTCCGATGGTTTTAAGTTATGACGACTTTCTACGTCCTGCAATAGAGCAGCACCGTTGTACAGATTTTGCAGGTTCTAAAGAATATTCTCGTTGGAGCCTACGTCGTGCGGAAACACCCCTATTTTTTTTTGTTGTCGCTTTTTTCAACTCGAGGTCATACGCTACTCAATACTTTGCCATCACAAGTTAGTTCAAGTTACTGCAAAAGGGTAAGAAAAGTAAAAAAAAAAGACGGAGTTTTTTTTTTTTTTTTTTTTATAAATATTTATTTGCAATATTGCTACTATTAGGGAAATGACTTAAGTTTCTGAATTAACAACAAAAACTGCAATAATGCATCAGCAAACGTTTGTTTATATATTCATAAGCTGCATTTTAAGACGCACATTTCGATATATTTTGCGACGTTTTGCAAACCGTTGTTTGTCGCTCAATATTTTGTGAAAATGTCTCTAAACATTTATTTACCTTTTTTACGTGTTTCTTAATTTTTTTTTTTTTTTTTTTTGCATAGAAATACAGGAGTGGAACTCATGAAATGTACTTGGGAGCAGCCACGGGAGCAGCTGAAACAGCTGTTTTGGAGCAGATTGGGAGCAGCTAGAACTACATTCTGGAGCAGGCTAGGAGCAGCTCAGGTCAGTTTTCATTACACTTCAGCTTGTGTCTTAGACAAGCACGGGAGCAATTTCAATAGTGCTTAGCAGCACAGATGAACGTGAGTGGTTAGGAACCTTAGGTAGATGGGATAACAGTGTAAAAGATGCGAAAACTCGTTGTAAGCCTTAATGAGAACCAAAAAGAAAGTACCATATGTTTCTGAAGATAGTGTCCTTGACATTTTCTGAGTGGCTTTCAGTTGCTCAAACTGGAAACCAGCACGTGCTCAACAACTCTAGGGAGTTTTCGTAGACCGCGTTTCCCCCTCCGCTAAGCGTTCCGCAACGAAGCAGCCGCTACTGCGCCGGCGCGCTGATGGCCTTGACTGTAGAGTTCCGGCTAGCGTAGCTGGTTGCGGAGGGCGTTACAGGAGAGCGAAAACGATCTACGAAAACTCCCTACTAATAGGGAGTTTTCGTAGACCGCGTTGCCCCCTCCGCTAAGCGTTCCGCAACGAAAAAGTTGCAACTGCGCCTGCGCACCGATAGCCTTGACTGTGGAGTTCCCGCTATTGTAGCGGGTTGCGGAAGGCCTTGAGGGACGGCGAAAACAATCTACGAAAACTCCCTAATTATATGTGCGAACCACGTAACGTGCGTAAACAACGGACGTGCAGTTGCGCAGAGAAACAGGGCAACAAATTTCGAGTTTATCCTATTGTGCAACTCAATATCGAAGCAGCAGACTACGATTAAAGGAGTTATATATATTCGAAGCGATACGCAGGAGCAAGTTTAAGTACGCCGAGCAGATCTACCCCTCGCCTGAGAGCTACTGGCTGGCAAGGTTTCGGATCGGACCGCGTTCCAGTTCTATCAAAACACGATTTATCTTGCGGGAATGCGGTTCCAACTTCTAACAATGAAGCACTGAAAAGGAATCTTTTGTTCATTTGGTTTCAACTGGCTGACGTCCGGATCCCATGGGCCGCAGAGCCTCAGGCAGTCTTACGCATCATGACTCGACCTCACCTCGGCCGACTTACTTAACCGCTGATGGTTGAAGAATAACAATCTACTCGCAGGTGGTGCACCGCTTGGAATCCGGCCCCCGAGTTTTTTCGCCCGCTTCCGATTCGGGATACACAAGGAGAATAAAAAGACCAAAGGTTTGCAAGGACGACCAAGCTAAACACGCTCATTGTTGCCAATCGAGTCGATAAAAACCGAAACCAAGACAAAATGCAATTTGTTTTGGCGCACGTTTTGCGATTTGGTGCATAATGGCGCGAGGTATTGGCTGTGGCGCAGTTTCTGCAACATGGTGCAGGACGGCACAGACAAATGCGTCTGGCGCAAAATGGAACAAATGGCGCAGCCGTTCCACCCCTGAAATATATATTTGTAATTTGTAATATTTGGTATGCATGTTGTAAATTGTCTATAAAATGAATGAAACAATTTCAACTACGTGCCTGCTCCTGTGTGACATTGGCGGCTGTGCAAATTACCAGTGAAATCTCGGCAATGTCCACGCCTCCAGCTTCTCAGTTTCATATCTCCGGGAAACATTTGGCTACGGCGTTCACATATGGCTGAATGTTCCTCCCAAGAATATCGCTTTCACATATATTTCTTAGAGATATATATAGGGTGGTCCAAGTCACCAGGCTCGATCTAAAATGGACCGTAAAAATCGATGCCTGCACGTAGCCATCTAAACTTTTCGTCGAAGGTGTATTTCACAGGTCGGTTTTTTCTTGTAAAATTCCAAAGCGAAGTTCTTTTCGGAAAAAAAGAGGGCCAAGAAAACTTGCCAGGCTGTACGGCGAGCGGCGACCCAGACGACCAAGTCCAGTGTGTTTGGCGTTCGTATCGATAGATGGCGTCGGGAGCAGCGTCCGAAAGTGCAGCCGACCAGCGAAAAAAAGTAGACGACACGCAGACGAAATCCGTTGGCAGCAAAAGCGACGTCGTTATGCAGACGCGATTTTAACTTTAAGTTTTACTTTTATTGTTCGCATTTATTTTTTAACCGAAGGTACATTTCAGAAAGATTATGTTCATTGTAATAAACCACGGTGGTCCAGAGCCGTCGCGATTAGGAGGTAGCACCATCTATCAATATGAACGCCAAACACACCCCGCTATTGGACCCCTGTCGTCTGCGTTGCTGCCCGCCGTAGACCCTGGCAGGTTTCTCGTCCTTATTTTTTCCAGAAAGAGAACTACGATTTGTAATAATTTTACAAGAGAGAGAGAGAGAAAAAACAAAACTAACTGTGAAGTACACTTTTGACGAAAAGTTTAGATTGCTACGTGCAGGTGCCGATTTCTACGGTCTATTTTATATGTATCTATATATATGTATATATACAGGGTGATTCAAGGAGACGCCAAGCTCTTTAAATCGACCGAAAAAGTCGGTTTCTTAACCTATCGCGCTACGACTTTGTGCAGCGTTGCCCACAGATGGTGTTTTTTTGTAAAATTTGCAAAGAGCGAACTTACCTGAGGAAAAAGTAAAGAAATAAAAAGGCTTAGCTCCTATGGAAACGCAGCGACGCCACCGGTCTTCAAACAACGCGGTGCCGTTTCGCACGGGAGCCAAAAGATGGCGTAACGAACGCCGCCAACGCGCCAACGAACGAGCATACGGCGCCGAGAGCCGGAGTCTTTAGCAGACAATCTTTTCGACTCAAAAGCGGCGCGCGTTCCGCAGGCGGCGACAGTCCCAGAAACAAAAACAGGCGCGGTAACAACAAGGAACTGCAGTTCCTTGTCTGCTAGAAACGCCGGCTCTCGGCGTCGTATGCTCGTTCGTTGGCGGCAGTTGGCGTCGCGACCACACCTCGGCAAACCTCACTCATGAGGGCCCTCACTCACCCTCACTCACCCTCATCTTCACAGGTGAGGTGAGGGTGAGTGAGTTTCTGAACCAAGAAAATTCATGAGTGTGAGGGTGAGTGAGGGCCGTGAGGGCGGTGAGGGCCGTGAGGGCGGTGAGGGCTGTGAGGGCGGTGAGGGCCGTGAGGGCGGTGAGGGCGGTGAGGACCGTGAGGGCCGTGAGGGCCGTGAGGGCGGTGAGGGCCGTGAGGGCGGTGAGGGCGGTAAGGGGTATGAGGGCCATGAGTGCGTGAGGTGCGTGAGGGGCGTGAGGGCGGTGAGTGGCGTGAGGGCCATGAGTGCGTGAGTGGTGTAAGGGCGGTGAGTGCGTGAGGGGTGTGAGGGCCATGAGTGCGCGAGGGCAGTGAGTAGCATGAGAGGCGTGAGGGCCGTGAGGGCAGTGAGTGCGTGAGGCCCCCTTCAGATCGAGCATCGTTCTCAGCAATTTTGGTGTTAATGGCGGGTTGTTTTCTAGCTTTCCCTAGATTGACACGAATTGCTGAGATCGGGTCCGGCTCGAAATAAGCAAGCAACTCGGAGCAATTCAAATACGTTTGAAGCGGCTGCATCCAATCAGGGACGCAAAATTTTCACGTGATACATCTTGCCGGTGATGATGACACCGAAAGACTTGATTCTGGTTTGAAATCGATCGTTTTTTTGGAAATAAACTGTTTCAGAAAGGTGCATTAGTACTCTTAACGAGGTTTAAATGCATCAAAACACGTTTATAACGCGTAATTCTGTCTAAATAGTGCAAGAAAAATAAAATTTTTATGATGACGATGGCAAATTGCAGCAATTGGTTGCTGCGTGTGATCGCAGGCGGCCCGTGTTGCTGGTGTTGCGACGTAAAGTTTCTGGGCGAAATTGCCCCATCTGAAGCTGGCCTGAGTGGCGTGAGGGCCATGAGTGCGTGAGGGGCGTGAGGGGTGTGAGGGCCGCAAGGGCGGTGAGTGGCGTGAGGGCGGTGAGTGGCGTGAGGGCGGTGAGTGGCGTGAGGGCGGTGAGTGGCGTGAGGGCCGTGAGGGCGGTGAGGGCCGTGAGGGCGGTGAGGGCCGTGAGGGCGGTGAGTGGCGTGAGGGCTATGAGTGCGTGAGGGCCGTGGGGCGGTGAGGACCGTGAGGGCGGTGAGGGCGGTGAGGGCCGTGAGGGCGGTGAGGGCCGTGAGGGCCATGAGTGAGTGAGGGGCGTGAGGGCCGTGAGGGCGGTGAGGGGCGTGAGGGCCGTGAGGAGCGTGAGGGCGGTGAGTGCGTGAGGGCCGTGAGGTTCAGTGAGGGTGAGTGAAGGGCTGAAGGTGAGTGTGACTGTGAGGGTGAGGGTGAGTGAGGGGCTGAAGGTGAGTGTAGCTGTGAGGGTGAGGGTGAGTGAGGGGCTTAGGTGAGTGGCTGTGAGGGTGAGGGTGAGTGAGGGCGACCTAAAATGCCGACCTCTGGGTGGGACCCGCCACGGCACTGCGACGTATCCACGCTGCGCCCACGTGGGACCATAGTGGGTTTTGTAGGGGCTGCCCGAGTCCCTATTGCCCATGTGGGCCCCACCCCTTGTGCTGCCTGGGATGTTCGAAGCGCTTCATACATATGCATGCTTGGAGCATTTCTGCAGAAGGTTTATATCTGACCAACAAGAAAGACCGTCGTACAAGGAGGAAACACCTCTTAGGCAGTGCCCGCAGACAGTCTGTCGTGTGATATGTTAGCCCGGCTGGCCGCAGCTTTAGAGTTAAAGCAAATATAATAAAGCACCGTAGAAATATGGCCTTGAGACTTTATTGTAAATCTAAGAAACCCTTTACAAAAGAGCTCTAGTGGTAGCTGCGATCATTGCAGAAGGTCTCCAAGTTTTGGGCATACATCATTCGCGTGTCTTAGACACGTGTGCCGCGTCAGCGTTTTTCGTCTCCCACCTCATACAGTTAAAAGCAGTTAAACGTGTACGTGCAGGGTTATTTCAGTATGACAATAGAGAAACTCAAACATCCAGACCAACATCGAGACATAAAAAGACGCGAAGGAATAAGGAAGAAACATCAACATAAAATTCTATTATAGCACGCCGTGGAAGCCTTAATTGCCCTAAATAAAAACAAAAATATAAATCGTCTATCAGGCTTGTAATTTTCATTCGCATAACAAAAAATGCAAAGTAGGCTAACTAATACTGCGACAATAACACTAAACGCTGGACGTTCTTTAGAAGGTGGGAAACAAGAACCCATTCTTAACGACGCTAAAATTGTTTTTTTGCGTTTCTTGAGCACATTCAAGTCACCTAGCGAGCACACTGACACTCTTGTAGGCATGAGACAACTTGCTAAAAGGAAACAAACAAACAAAAAAGAAAAATATTACTTTTGTTTTCACTGTGAAATTCAGGCGCACTATATTAGACGATGACAACCCAAAAAAGTATCATTCATAGCAGGTACTTGAAACAAATTTATAATTACGGTGATACAACAGAACGAGACAAACTCCAGAGCCATAGGAGTATCATGCGACATTAATGGAACATATGACCCCACAGTTTCTAGAAAATGTTCACGTAACAATAATATAATTTTTTTTTACAAATCAGCGTAAGCAATATCTTTTGACAAAATTCTTTTCGTTCCTTGTTTGTAGGGCGCTGTGCCAAGACTTTAAAAAAAGCCAGTCAAAATATTTTGGGATATGCGAAACTGGCTATTAACCCATTGATTAGATAACATCTCAAATAATTTTTTTTCGCGCAAACCCTCTAAAACAAACTTTTTAGAGCGTGTTAAGAACATCCCATCGTGTGTTTTTAAACAAGGTATCCTTTGTGTATGTAATTGTTTCCAAACTTAAACAAAGCATGCGAGATTTTAAAAATATCCCATGTGACTAAGCGCTAGCGAACTGCCATATCAGTGTCCTTACTCACGTGAGATATTTCTTCTTTTATTAATCGGGCCTGCATTTTTAAAGCTGGGTATGATCACGTGAGTTGTTCACTTTAGATCGTCGTTGAATGAAACACAAAAATATGCAATAGCACTGGGTAATACATTACACATATTAAGTTAACCGCCCATCCAGAATCTACAGAAAACAATACACCTCACAGCAAGAGTGCTTCCATGCCTCCTTGTAAACCGTCGCTCGGAAGCGCAATATGCACCGCCAATGTGGCACTGAAGCCGTCGAAGATGATTCTGGTGTAGGTAAATTAAGCGTCAGGTGTTCGATGGTGGCTTTATGCCACGTTGCTCCTCTGGTCATGCGGTCTCCCTCAAGGTTTTTATATAGAAACATGGCATTCCGCCACTTTCACTCTGCTACCCGGGCCACTATTCAGCAAGAAGCTTAGCTCGACTAGCGAAAAACCCTACCCGACCAACTAGCAGCGAGTCCGGACTCCGTAACTCCGGGGAAAACAACTCCCGCTTCATGAGCCAAAGCGTAGAAGGACGACGTAGTATCAGCCAAGAGTTCTGCCGGACTACCAACTTCGAGAATCGTTCCCCGGTCCATGACAACAACACGGTCTGACGTTAGAACGGTGTGAATACGATGAGCTATGGTCAAGACGGTACACCCACTCATCACATCTCTCAAGGTTTGCTGAACCAGCATATCTGTCTCAGCGTCCACTGATGCCGTGGCTTCGTCAAGGACAAGTATCTTTGTCTTCTTCAACAGAGCCCTGGCAAGACAGACGAGCTGCCTCTGTCCCACGCTAAGATTGAGTCCCCCTTCTGCCACTTCAAAGTCTAGACCCTCGTTTTGTCTGAAGAAATCAGCAAGGTGAGATCGGTCCAGTGCCCACCAGAGCTCGAAAGTATCGTGCTGACCGGCCGGGTCAAGGTTAAATCGCAGAGTGCCCTGAAACAGGACCGGGTCTTGAGGTATGATGGTTATCCTGGAACGGAGGTCTTGCAGTCCTAAGGCCGCAATGTCCATGTCATCCACTAATATCTTGCCTGACGCCGCCTCGACGATACGGAAAAGGCTTAGGGTTACGGTCGATTTACCTGCACCTGTTCGTCCTACGATCCCCAGTTTCTCACCAGGACGTACATCCAGGTTAACGTCCTTGATGACCAGGCCCAAGCCGTCCCGGTACCGAGTGGAGTAGGACTTGAAGGACACTGCCCCTGAGCCTGGCCACTGAGAGTCCGGTCTCAAATTCGATGTACATAGCCCTTCCGGAGTCAAACAGCTGTACTCGTCTACACGTTCGGCAGATACCATAGTTGCTTCTAGTTCGTTTGTGTAAAGCAGAAAGTCGGTGAAGTAAGAGAGACTACTCATCATGTAAGAAATCAGAAGGCCCGCTAATCCCATGCCGATTGCGTCGCGGCTGGTAACGAGAAGAAACAGCATAAAAAACACAGTCAGTTCGCTGACCATCTCCATGCGGACGTCCATCCAGTATTTCAAATGTCTCGCGTTCATAGTACAGGTCTGCATAATGTCAATCTTAGAATCATTGTCTCGTATAAAAATATCCTCAACGCCGTAGCTCCTGATACTGCTCAAACCAGCTACTGTCTCGGAAATCTGGTTGTTGATCGGAGAACGGCTGGCACTTTCCAACCTTTTGACTTGTCGATATGGGACCACGTACTTTTGACGCAGAACCACTAGGCTAGCTGCCACCGGAATGATAATCAAAAAGCAGACAGGAATATTTATGCATATTAGAAGAAGTGATGCTGCAAAGTGAAAAAATACATCAAGAGTAGAATGCGCTGCCATTGGAAGCTGGATATCAAGCTGGTCAATATCCTTACCGAAGCGGTTCAAGACGCGTCCACAGGGGGTGACATCAAAAAATGACAACGGCGCCCTCATCACTCCCTCGAGCAACAACTGGTGGAGCGAGGTAGAGGATGAGAGTGCAACTTTCCACAGCATTGCGACTGCAAAAAACTTAGCAACCGCTTGGAATGTAAAGAGCAGGGTGTAAACAACAATCCTGTAGATAGGCAGAGATCGGCCCTGGCTTCCGTCAATGAACAATGAATCATCGGTCCATTCGCGCAGCCATATACCAACGAACACACCAAGTGCTGTGTAAACACCGTAACACAAAATAACCAATATCAGCAGAAACCCGGCCTGTCTTATGTAGCTTCGGTATACATGAAGACCAACAGTACCCTCCGCTATTCTCTCCTTCTCCACAAGCGCAATTTTACGCTCCAGTTTCTCTAGGTTACACTTGTCCTCTGAATCTATAAGAATATCGTCATTTCCTGTCGATTTCTCACCTTTTTCCGATACTTTCTTTAGCAGTCCCGAAAGAGCAGTTCCTTCTTTCTTGAGTTCCTCGAACGTTCCGGTCTCAATTACCGATCCATCCTGCATGACGACAATGTAATCGACTTCAGGAAGTACTGCAAGGTGATGGGTCACCAGGATTCTTGTGGTGTCTTTAAGCATTCCTTGTGGTCCTATAAGATTTTTGAAAAGGTAAGCCCCAACGTGAGCATCCACTGCACTCAGGGGATCGTCAAACAGATATAAGTCTTTCATCTGGTAGGCGGCTCTTGCTAGACTCACCCTTTGCTTTTGACCGCCGCTTAGGTTGACCCCTTTCTCGCCTATTTCCGTCAGGTCTCCACCTGGAAGGATCTCTAAGTCTCTCTCGAGGCAACATGCCCTCAGTACTTTCTCGTACAATTCGGAGTCGTACGTACTCGTAAAGATCACATTTTCTAGTATAGTCTTGTTTTGTATCCACGGACATTGAGGAGCATACGCTACACTTTGTATGCAATCCACAGATCCTGAGCAAACTCGAAGTTGTCCCAACAATGCAGAAAGCAATGACGACTTGCCAGAGCCTACGGGCCCAACGATTGCGATCAGTTGACCGGTATTGACAGTCAAGTTAATTTTTCTCAACGTCGGTGTTTTGTTTTTCAACCAACAGATCGTTGCATTCTTCACTAATACAACGTCGCCTTCATTCAAACGTCGACCGACTGAACTCTTATCTACTTCAGGGCATAGTAAAAATTTTCGAATCCTGGTCATTGAAACGTTCGTCCGAACCAAGTTAGAAATGAAGTCTGGCAATACAAACATCGTGAGCTCCAAATAATCAAATAAAGCAAATGACACAAATGCAGTCCTTGCGTCGAGAATATGATCGTCGCTAACCAACACGTAAGTCACAAAACTCACCAACGTGGTCGCAGATGACATACTAGTAAAAAGGAAGCGATGAAGAGCAGTCAGATAGGAATATTTCTTTAGCAGACCCATCTCCTCTAACCGTAAGGCTTTGCACTTGTCGATAAAAAAATTTTCCCAAGCAAAAAGTTTGATCACTTTAACGCAGTTCAACATTTCTGCCACAATATTCAGCCTCTTGTCTTTCAGCTTCATTTGGCCTGTCTGGTACTTCTTCCTAATGTCTACCGTTACGGCTATTATCGGCACCATAACGAACATGACAGCGATTCCAGCGAGGCAAGCAAATCCAAGGTATTGCCATAGTAGAACTAGCGTGATCATTATAATTGGGACAGCACTGGCAACGTAATTAAAAGTGGTGCTAAGTTTGAAGATCCAGTCGGCATCAACGGAAATTAAGTTGACCATCTTCCCTATCGTGTAGTCATTCTGCGACTGGCTACAAAGCCGAAGTGCCTTTCTATAAATGGCTGCCACCAAGACACTCTTTGCATTTAGCCCCGTAAGACTGATTGTCCTGTTCGTGTGGACAGCAAGCAGAGCCGACCCAAAGATGGTGCTCACCATTCCGAAGGCGTACAAGAGACCTATCCACGTGGGACCGTTTCCGCCCATGTAGTCCATCAGGAGATGCAAAAAAAGAGCAGAGGCGGGCCTTACTATGGCTCGTAGCACGCCAAGGATGCATGAAATAACCACAGGCTTCCAATACACTCTCCAAAGCGACTTGAGCAGTGAAGGCCCAAGTCTAGAGTTTCTACATAATTCGTCTTCTGGTACGCATCCGGAAGAATTTAGTTCCTTCTTCCACAGCGCAGCCCACTGATGGTAGCTTTGTTCAGTCATCATGCCCCGTGGTATCTTGTAGAGGTCCTCCATCTGAACGCTGCGTTCTGGCTTCTTATGTATGAGTGCTGACAACCATCCGAAAAGAAGGAATGAGACAGGTGGCGCGGTGAGGTAGGGTCTTTTCGCGTCTTTTCTGGCGTCCGTCCAACAAGAAAGGAACAGCTGCAAGAGCATCATAGGATAGGCTGAACCCCAGACGGCAAATTCAAGATCCAAAATGTGAACCAAGTTTCTGCCCGATGCGAAGAGTCCGTGCAAGTGGCGAAAGCACTCAGGGAGCTTGCAGATAACGGTCACCAGCCAAAATAAAAAAAGTAGCATCGATGATCCAATTCCATTCTTTCTATGGCTCTCCTGGACTTTCATGGTGATGGCGAAAGAAATGACGTGTACAAGGTCTGCTACCACCGATGACCCGGATGACGGTCCACTGACCAGTTTGTTCACGATCGAGAACCCGTAAGTAAGCGTAAGCAGAAGACTTGCGACGAACCTGGACATACTTAGAGGAGTCCAGGACAGTGTTTCACGATAGCGGGATTGCTTCTTCCGACGTCTTACAAGCTGAGGGAGGACACCAAATAGCACAAGGAGACTCGCTGGTGTGTAGGTGAGGACGGTATTCTCGAAGCATGATGTCAGCCTTGGGTAGTCCGAGCTCCAGGTGTAATCCCAATCCAACAAAGGTGAAGTGCAGAAAGGAGTCATCACTCACTCGTTTATTGCACCACGGCTGGGGGACGATTTAACTATTATCACAGGTCACGCGTGCGAAATCCTTCTTGAGTGCTTCACCGGTGGCGACTTCGGCGGCTTGAAAACGGAGCACGAACACTGAACGTTCGTTTGCCCCGCAGGGACACAAGTAGAGACCTGCCACTGCGGCAATTGTCTACGGAGTAAGTTAATGGTCCGACGAAGTCCCATTTGTGTTCAACAGTTACAGCAATAAACGTGTGTCGGCTCCGATCACTGCACCCTCCTCGGATTGTAACGATGAGCTGTACAGTGTGCTCTAGCGAAACAAGACTGCAAGGTGTATCCCGTGAAACTCATTACCGTGACGAATTTTGACGTTGCGACAAATTTCGAAACAAACTTTATAGCTCGGAACAAGCGCTGCAGTATACGTCAGTCCAGCTGGAGAAATACGTCAGTCCCCACCAGCAACGAACATGTGTTTGTAAGTGCGATCAAGTAGACGTAGGAACGGGCTCTTCGAATTACATTTTGCAGCCCATTGCTCAGTCCCGTTGTGGTTGCCTTTTTAAAGTCATAGATAGCTTTATGGGTGACGCATTGCAGAGATTTCGTCCTGGTCGCTTGTCGTTGCGGAGTGCCCAAGGAAAATGGAGAAATCCTTCTTCTCTCCCCTCTTTCCGCTAGGAGAGGGAAATCGGGACCTCCCGTACTCCGTGCCGCGCGCAGAGAGCGAAGAGGGCAACCCTTGGCGTCCCACCAAGAATTGCGCAACGAAGAAAGATTCATGGTGTTGTCAGCTTGAACGACTTGTTTTTCAACATTACTCGCGTAATGCGTGATACACTTTGGCAGTACCCAGTTGCTACATTTAATGATGGATGGTTTTAGAGACTTCCACTGCGCTTACCCATTTGCTTTACGGACCACTGGTGGCGGTCGTCAGTGGCATTCACGACGCCAACCGGTCGTCAGTGGCATTCACGCGCTGTTGGCGCTCTGCTCGTGTGTTACACGTGACTACGAAGTATTAACAGCGCCGTGGAGGTTCTATAATTATACACGTACTTCGCTGGTCACCGAAGGAAAATAGTGACAACCTGTCTAATTTTATAGACATACCTTTCACTTGTCAGCAAAAATAGCGACCGTTATTTGGGGCCGTGATTTCAATATTGACCGGTTGGAATGCAAGCTTTTGAATAGAAAGATTCATATAATTATTCGAATGAATGAATTCATACAATACCAATTCACACCCAAGGATGCATTCTGAGGCATAATGGCTATGTTCCAAATCTTACCCGAGTAACCTGTCACCTACGTCAGCGGGTAACGTGACATCGCGAGTAAAGGATCCGCGACTCGATTTTGGAACGGCCAGGATAATCACCTGGATACTACGCGGATTGGCTTCGTCTTGGGCGACGGCCAAAAGAAAACATAGCAGCGATGGCAGAAAATAGCAGACGATCCTTTCGATCATGGAGAAAGCACTCGAAGAACGGTAATGTTAATGACGACGCAGTGTTTTTTGAGGTGGATCCACCAGCTCCTTTTACTCACCTTCGTTTTGAGCTGTATATTGAGATCAAAATTACTTACTCCTTACAGTTAGACATAAAAAAATGTGTTTTTATTAATCAGCGCGATTGCTGCAATTCTAGTCACGGTGCCCTAAACGCATATATTCCACGCATTGTAATTTGCACCGATTATGTTTTGCAGAAATATATTCCACACGTTGTAGCTGTACAGCGCGAGGGTGCTTTCTCCAGAATGATATGAAACTCAGGTTCGCTTTGACGCGAATGTGATTACAGTGAAATTTTCGAAGCCTTCACTGCTTTACAAACGTTATCCTCTCATTACAAACACTCTGGAGGAAACAAAAATACTACATTATCATATACCGAGTTCAAACATTTTCGGCCTTGAACGTGAGAATATGGCATTCCCCCAACGCCGAGGACGAGGATGCGGAGAAGCTCCTGTTTACGCTCGCACTCAGATAATAACAAGTACACGTTCCCGGGGAAGGTGGACGGTCTGGATGTAATGCAGTCAATTCCTGCGTTGACAACAGCAAATCGCAATAATCACACATGCTGCACCTAATTCTTTGTCATTTCGAACGTCCGCCACCAAAACCAACGGAGCAAGCGAGCTTTGACGGCTGTCGGCGCAGAAAGCAGACGACGAACAGATCACGTGACGTATTTACTCGATTTGATCCGACTTTACCCCCCGATCGAGGAGGGTAGCGCGAGTAATTACTCCGGAGTAAACAACCCGCTTCTGGAACGCGAGTTCTGACGTCATCGAGTAAGCTCGAGTAAGTTTTGGAACGCCACGGTACGAAACTTTTACTCCGGAGTCGGATCGAGTAAATTTTGGAACACAGCCTAAGCGATATATTTATTACTCACACCAAGAGTGCAAGTATACTAGCCAAGGTCATGAACTATCGCGGAAGTGACCACCTTCCAATATTTATATGTTAAAAACTTATACTCTCAAAGAAAGCAGAAAGAGTAACTCATTTGTCTTTCAGCATAGAACCTCAAAGTGGTTGAATGAATTTAGACGAGAGGGGGAAGAAACCAATTGGAGCGATATGTTTTGTTCGTAAGGAGAGATATGTTTATGGTCAGAGTGACACGCATTTTGCCACTTTTAATTGTTATTGATAAGTACTTATGACTGCTGCTTTCCATGCAAACGTTTCGAGACATAACTCTAAAAAAAATTATAAAACCATAAATAACTTCAAATATACTTTATAATATTACAATAAAAAAATTTGATGCACAAATAAAAATAGAGACCCCAATTCTTCACTCTGTGTTGCAACCAATTAACAAAATTTCTAACGGCAAATGCCGAATATACTTCCAAGTTATTGTTTTGTTTTTGTAAACTAATGATCGTAACTTACTTAGTTGGTGAAAAACTTAATTCAGTTTTACGCCACAATCGCAGCCGTCAGCTTGCTAACAACATTATACGACACGCGATGTAAGTTTAAGCGAATTCTCTTCAGCGAACGTTTTCAGTGAGTATTTTTAAATTTACTTACTACAAGCAGTAGTAACACTGGTCCGCCAAAAATACGTAGACACCAGGCGTGTTTCGTTCCCGTTACCTGAACCTGTTACAGATGCATTTTCTACATGTACGCAATAGACCATTTGCAGTCCTCCCAAGCGCCCCGGCGCGCGCGCGAGGAATCTTGGGATCGGTGTTCTGTCGGCCCCCGTCGTCTGGCTGCTCTCCGTTGGAATCGCATCACCTCGCTCTAGACATACTTTTCATCTTCGTTGTTTATACTTAATAATCCTCTTTTTTATCTACTCCAGTGTATTTTTCTTGTTCATAAGTGTATCTATTTCGTTCAGCGCTTTGTATTTCTTCTGTATATTACGTGTTTTTGTGCATATTCCATCGTTTTCGACGCGGCCGTCGACGGACACCACGCCGCTTCGTTCGCCGCTCCCGGGGTGAGTACTGACTGTTGCCGTTACGCTCTATCCCGCTCCTAGGCCGTTCATTTAACTCGTGTGCGGTCGCGAGAGAGCAGTTTCGAACATCACTACAAATGTCACCGCTGTAAGCAGAGAAATAAAGTAGTCATCACGAAGCGAAGGCCGACATGCCTTCGCTTCGTGATGCGCTCGCCCTGTGAAATGTGAGCGTGGGATATCGAGTACTGCTTGCGTGCTCAACATTCGGGACGGTGCTTTGTCGTTGCGATCTTTTTGCCCTTCGGACGCTTGCGAAGCTGTACCAGCGGTCGGCGTGCCTCGGCAGCGCTCGTCAACAACCGTCCGCGCGGCGTCACTTTTCTCGCGTTCGCTGACCGTCCGCGAGCGCCGGTGATTCATCGTCGCGGCTGGTATGCGTATGTAGTACATCGCATAGCTTCACAATCGCTCTTAACAGCGGTTGTGAGTTGAGCGGGCCCTTAGCAAGCGAGTTATGTCAGCAACTGCAACTTTGAAACTGATGGTCACTTCACTTATTTATTTCACTATTCGAGATGTCAGCTGAATGTAGTATCTTCTTAGGTCACCCTCAGAAGCCACATGACGGGCGGTACAACCTGCTGTGTACCGGGCTGTGCCCACACCACTCTCACTGCCAAGCATGTGTCCTGGAATCGCTTTCCGAAGAACAGCCATCTACGCAACATTTGGGTACAGCGAATCAACAGGAAAGGTATTTACCATATTTTTTTACTTGTTATCTACACTTTCCTGACAATGATCAGGAAGGTACAGTGTGTGTACTGTCCGACGTGGCCCAAGTCATTTTACCCATATGTACAACATACCTGCGAAACACATTTTTTTTAAAAATAAAAATAGCATTCATTATTTTTGACCTATAAGTGCAACATACGACTGAAACAAAAAAGACAATCTCAAAGAATCCCAGATGTTGCATGTGCCCTTTTCACTCTCTTGGCCACTTCCACCTGCACCGACATACCAATATTTGATTGCATCGCAGGAATGTCGCTTCATCTCACTACCCTACAGCTAAAGCAAAGATACTCTCACAGTGCTTCTATCATTTTCAGCGTGCATCCACTCCAGGTTTGTTAGGCATAAACTATGTGCTTGTTCTTAGTGCCCGCTGCACAATGGTACTGGAAGTGTTTAGAAGGCGGTGGGGTGACGATGGGGGAGGAGGAGAACTGAATTCTACCCCCTTGCCCGGATAGTTTACTGACGCCCCTGTTCAGACGCCACGGCTGCTGCATCCATTCTTACCACTGAGATTGAGTTGCACTTGCTCCAAAGTTGAATGGGTGAATCTTAATATGGTGCTAACTGCTTCTTTTGCATGCAGGTACCACTGGACGGTTCTCTCTGTGGACGCCAACCTCTGACAGCAGAATATGCGGCGCTCATTTTAACGAAACTGGGAGAAAGAAGTACGAGGACAAAGCTCCCCGGTTTTTTCCAACCAGGACATTTCCGAAGTGTATGTTATTTGCCTATTTTTGTTTCTTTCTGCAATAGTTGTTTTTCCCTGCTTATATTCTTGCTTGTGATCACTGTATACATGGGTCGTTTCTCACGTGAGCTACGTCACTGCTGGTGGCGTCTGGTGATTTGTGGACAGCGGTGCTACCCAGTGAGCATGGCGAAATACGTGACCTACGGAAGCAATCATCGCTCTCATAGAAAAAGACGGAGCTTCAAGCAATCGTAATGTCAGATTTTGTAGAGCTGCAGACATAATAACAATGTTTTGTCTGAATACATGAGATCTCTCAACGGCTAGACGACGCAAATGGACTGCAATCGAAAAGAGGTCTTGCGACGTGCGGTTAAGTAGCATCAAGGATATCACTGAAACTGAAAAAGTATAACATTCTCGTCCGTCATTAAATTTGCAGTGGGAATAGGTGGCATATAAACCTACTGACTGCCTTTTTCAAGGATTTGGCTTGGCTTAGCTAGCTTGCTGCTCAAGGCACCAGGGGATGTCGCTCTGCTGCCTTCATCTCTGATGGCCCCAAATGACAGCTTTTAATCCAGCTCTCTCGTTGTGGAAAGTAGTGAAGGCTCTGCATGTTTCCTGTCGTACATTGAAGTGCCAGCTCATCTCGACTCTAAATAACAGCAGTGTGTTTGAACGGTACCAGACGATGCTTCTTTATATTTCCGACTGCTCTATCTGACACAGTCGGTCACAATGCAAGAGGACTTCAGCGAGCTGGAAAACACTCTCTTAGCACATAGAAAAACATAGGAGAAAATGTACCAACATGAATTCTAGAAATATTTTGAGCGAAAACTGACGTCAGGTGCAAGGACTCTATAATTACTGTCCACCGTGTTTGCTTGACTAGGCAGCTTCCTAGTGACCATTCAAGCAGATAGAGTTGGACATGCCTTGTCAGGAGTTTGCGGTCGTAATATGCTTGAGCCAACTGCTTTGTAAGAAGTTGCAGCTGTGCATATCGTTCGTGTCACAAATGGAAACACATATGAATGCGGAAATATAATTATGTTTAATAAAGGGCCCTTTAGGCAAGTATGGACAGCCTAAGATGGCACCGAATATAGTCGATTTCACAGTAACATGGCAGGTGGCAGACTCTATAACCCCTGTGAACTGATTGAAGTGTTGAAGTCAAATGTATGTGACAGCTCTTTACTAGAGAAGTGTACTCTGATTGGCTCGCTTGGGACAAACCTTTTGTTGTGTGCCAAACTATGTTGAATAAGGATATAAACTTTGTTCCCTTCTTTTATACGCCGGTGGCTGTTGAATGCACTTCGTCTCAGAAAGAACTGCAACAATCGCTATTTGGCTACAACATTCCAGACCAGCTACCAAAGGGTAGAAACAGTGACCGCTATTGATCCAGCTGAGCTCTTGGTTGTTTGACATGTTATGTGCTCCGTACAGTGTAAGCTGTGCCCTGTGCTAGACAGAATTCCAGCCGGTATGTAATGCTTATAAAATAATTGCGTGAACAATTGCCTTATCCTTGCCTGCAGATGTTGCGGCCTGCCCAAAGGTCCCAAACATGATCTGCGCAAGGAAGCGCCATGCGCTGCAGCCGCTGCCGGCCTACTTTCTGTCGGACCTTGACCTGGCACAGACCGTGACCCTGCCTGCTAGCCAGGAGCCAGCACAACCCGGCAGCCCCTTGGCCTCCGCTGGTGCCCCTGACACTGATGATGTAATAGCTAGCGGTAAGCTCCTAACATTGAGCATCAGTGTTGCTCGTCTGTTTATTTGGCATCCCTGTCAACTGTGCAGCAGTCCCGATAGGTGCATGGAACACTTACATGCAGTACGTCGAACTTTACAAACTGTACTAACTCAGTCACCGCTGGCTATAGCACGCAAGTTGTGGCCGTTCCATACTCGCAGCACCATATGGCACGGTGCACTCTAAGATACCGCACATGCAAGGTACCCGCGGAGTTGTTCTTTCAGATTGCGGTCACACCCTCACTTCATTGTCTGCCAGGTACAAAGGAGATGCTGCCACAGCCCTGCTTGCATGTTATTTGCCTCAAGATCCAGATTGAAAAGTGGGGACACATGCTTTTGTTTATCCATTGTTTCCTACAAGACAAGCGGCGATTCTCTGGCGTCCACAAAAAAACCATCCCCACTTTTGTTATGGAGCACGGGCAAGGCTATGCATGCTCTTAGAATTCGCAGTTGACTCCAATGCATGCGCACGAACGCTGCACCGGAGCCTCTCAGGGCTTCGAGTTAGCGTCCGCAGCATTCTCCGTGCTCCAAGTAAGTGTAGAACAAAGCTTAGTTCCGCATTTCCCCGCAGCACCCCTGACGATCGGATCTCAAGGCGAATAGCCAGCATTCCCATTATAGCTCCTTCGTGTGGAACAGAGCAGCATTAAAGAGGTCATAAACCGACTCAGTTACTTCTGCTAAATGCTGCTGTCGCACAATAAAGCTTGAGAACAAGCAATATTCTGCTCTTCCTCACAGCCAGGTAAAATAATCACATGATTACTGTTAGGGGTTAGCTGCTACTGTTGGCGCAGTGATTAGACACAAGCCCAAGCCCCAATAGTTACCATGGCATTGATTGTAACCAAATAGTCAGGTGCTCACTCAGTGCTTGGGTCCAGTTCATAAGCCGTCTGTATTCAAGTGTCGTCACCCTGGTGTGAACCCTAGGCTTTCTCAACATTGTGATTTCTGACTGTAAATTAGCCTTCTATTCCTCAGAATATAACCTTGGCAGGGGAGCCTCTGGTTTGTGGTATATAGATTATTATATAGATTATATTTGTGCTACAGACGTCAGTATGCTTGTATGAGGTGCAGAACATCCAAATGCATATCGTTTCTTGGCCCCTTTAACATGTGATGCTTTTTTTGTATGGCACATGATATGCTATTTGGCAGAGCCAAGGCAATTACAAGGAGAAAGCCTAGTTTTTTGTTTTGATATTTGACTGCAAAAATGATGTGATATTTATTTTGCTATCTCCCCATCTGGCAGACCACCAGTACAGCATCACAGGATGTATCGATCAAGCCCTGCGTGATCGCATCAGGCAGCTAGAGGAGCTCGCTTCTGCAAACGAGAAACTGCGCAAGGACAACGACCGTCTACAGAAAGAAAATGAAGCTCTGCGGAAGAAAGTAGCCCATCTTGAGGAGATGTATGACAAAGCAGAGGAGGTCATCGATGCTACAATCCCCTTTCAGAACTTCACGCTCACAGCCGTGCAACAGGACCCAAAGAAACTGGCCTTCTACACGGGATTCGACTCCCTGGAGAGATTTCTCGCCTTTTACAAGTTTGTTCAGGCAGGTTATGAAGCTCACAAGGAAAGTCAAGGTCCGCAGAGAAGGTCACCTTATCTATCCATGGATGATCAGCTGCTGCTCGTGTTGTCCCGCCTGAGGGTGGGACTTTTGGAGCAGGACCTTGCATACCGGTTTCGTATCCACATCAGCACAGTCAGCCGGGTGTGGACATTCTGGATTGGTTACCTAGCGGACTACCTTGCTCAACTCAACTACTGGCCGTCGCGACAGGTTGTGAACAAGCACATGCCGGAGTGCTTCATCGAGGCGTATCCATCGACGAGAGTCATTCTGGATTGCACGGAAATCTTCATCGAGACACCTAGCGACTTCAGGGTGCAGAGTGATACCTACTCAAGCTACAAGTGCCACAACACTGCCAAGGGACTGCTGGGCATCACCCCCAATGGGTTCGTGTCGTTCGTGAGCGACCTTGCCCCTGGCCGCGTCTCTGACAAAGCCCTGACCGCATGTTCCGGGCTATGCAACCTTCTTGAGCCCGGAGACTCTGTCATGGCGGACAGAGGCTTTTTGATCACTGAAGAGGTCGAAGCTGCAGGGGCTAACCTGAACATTCCACCTTTCCTTGGGGGAAGGCTACAGCTCTCCCTGGAGGACGAAGCGAAAACTAGGGCGATTGCGAAGGTCCGGATCCACGTGGAACGAGTGATTGGACAAATGAAGTGTTTTCGAATCTTGAGGGGTACTTTCCCAAACAGTATGAGCAAGAGCCTGGACTCTATCTGGAAGGTCTGTGCTTTGCTGTGCAATTTCACGAGAGAGCCACTGCTCAGTCGAAGCTAGAGCTGCAGTCTTGTGGCTTCGTAGATGGTCGTGGAGAAAAAAGAGGCCATATCTCTCTATCTAGCTCACTTCAGCTCCGGCAACTTTTTGTGCCCACACGCCCTCATGACCCATGACGACCATTAGCACCGACTACGGCCCTCGGGACTTTCCTCTACCCAACGAAATGGACTCACAACCCACCGAGGCCACGCTGGCTTCTCCCGCTGTCTGAAGCTTACCGCTCAATGCACCACCCACAGCCGGTGCAACCACTCCTGCCGTCACGTCGCTTCTTGATGCACCACTTGTTGCCGCGTGAATTCAACCTGCGGTCTTTACTCAGAATCCATTCTCCATCCTCGGCGACGATGATCCCGAAAGCAAGTTGTCGCCCCTCAACAACAGTTGCCACATCCGCACTGCCGCCAATGAAACGAAGCGTGCTCGTGGCATTTTTTTCTTCGGCGCCGCTGCGACTAAGCTTACCACCTCACCCCGGTGCATCCAACGTGACTCGAACCCTGACTCGTTCCCCCTGGAGGACGGATGGCATCCTGTCTCTCGCCGACGTAAGGCGGCCCCGCCCGCGGCGCCTCCAGCAGCATCGTTCTGCAGT